>NC_090270.1:36929313-37149313 GCF_040414725.1 Anabrus simplex | reverse complement strand
CGTTACTGTGTCTTAAGTCTTACTGTGTCATTATATCTAGATTCTCTTTGGTGCCACCGTTACCTTGGTACAGTGTTTTAAATTAGTGTATGTTGATTGTTTTGCTTGGGCACCTCTCTACGCTAAAAGGATTATTAACTAGGGAGTTCCTCTGAGTTTCAGGTGGTATGTTTCCTAACCTGGCACCTTACAGTGTTTAAAATGATTTTATGTTCCGTTGCCCAACATGTTAAAGTTTGATTATTGACCTAACTTGTGCTGGTGGAATACTAACCGTCACTATGCATTTATATTAACCTAACCGTAGCAGAGTATCACTGTACATCGTAACTATCTATAACTGATCCAGCTGTATCAAAATATAACCAACGGTCTCTGTGTATCATTATCCTAACCTAACCGTAACTTTAACCTATAGCAAAACAGCCGTCACAGTGAACTACTGTCCCTGTACTGTATCAAAACGGCCGTCACAGACCAACACTACGCGCCGAACTGTTAAAAAATGCTTCAAAGATCTTCGTCATGGAGACAAATGTACTCATAACTTTTCTCAGAAGTAGTTATTACCTCAAAAGAAGCGCTTGATCCACTGAGTGCTTTTACACCAAAACGAACTGCGTACCTTAATTAGAACGAAAGATATGATTGCTTCAATGAGAAAAAATGTTGAAGAAATGAGACGTCAAATTGAATGTGCACTCATAACATACCGGAGAATCAACCAATTTGAATAGTTAAGAGCTGAAATGAAAGAGTTTGATCCACTGAGTGTTCTTAAGCCAAAACTAATTCTGTCCCTCAATTAGAACCAAAGATATGATTGCTTCAAAGAGACAAGAAATTGAAATAATTTGAGGAAGGCAGAAGTCAAGTGATTTATAGTACCTGATGACAAATCTGTGCATTAATACTTTTCAGTTAAAAAAATTAAGGAAATCAACCGGACAGAATGGTCGGACTGACCGACTTTAATTTTCATATATTTTGTAATATATATATATATATATATATACATATATATAGTGACAAGCCTGGCGGAAGTAAGTGTAACAGTGCCATGAACGTTTCCCACTCTGAGAAGGAGGAAGAGTGGAAAAATCGTCTTACTGAAACTTAGCGCCATTTAAGCATTTGGAAAGAGAATGGGGATACTTTTAATGCAGCTCTCGCCAAAATGCAATCGTACATCGAGTCGCTGCGTGTGCAAAGTGTACAGCACGTATCTAAGGAAGGAAGTCCTAAGAGAAGCGAAGAAACAGTCTGACTCAGTGGCGTAGTTTGATTATACTTATGGCAGGTAAAGTAAATAAAATACTACAGCAAGTAACAACACGGCTTGGGTGACTTAGCTACCAGCTTGCACTCGGGAGAGAGTGGGTTCGAACCCCCACTGTCGGCAGGCCTGAAGATGGATTTCAGTAGTTTCCCACTGTCATACCAGGTGATTGTACTTTAATTAAGGCCACGATCGCTTCTTTCCATCCCCTAGCCATTTCCTATCCCATCGTCGAGATAAGACCTATCTGTGTCGGTGTGACGTAAAGCAAATCTTTAAAAAGGAGAAAGTAACATTTTGTACAGTAGAGGGATAAAAAATAGTACAAAGGAAATCAATAAACAGAAAACAAAGGACAAGTCTAAACTTAATTTTCTCCAGTCCTTCTTTGTGACAGGACTTCGAAATCTGATGTGTCATTTACCGCCAGTCGTAACAGACCAGAAAACATTTCGTTTTTTTATTCCTAATCTACATTTGGTTTTCACTATTTTCATTGTTGAGAAAATTGTTACGACACATTACTAGCAGCACATCAAATGCAAGCAAGATCACCTCCCACCCAGAGATGAGGTGGGGCTTTCAGGAATTTGGAAGTAAGAGAAATGTATAGTGCATCAAAATATAATCACTAGTCACATATTCCTGTGGCTGCAATAACATATCAATTCTGATGATATTTCATGTCGACATTCTTACTGACATGCGCCATAAGATCTATGCAGTTCTGGAGTAATGCAGCATTCTTTAGGGGCCGATGACCTTCGATGTTAGGCCCCTTAAAACAACAAGCATCAGGATCATCATCATCATCAGCATTCGGGTAATGCATGATACAAACGTTAGTCCGTTATAAACCCTGTCCTCGCATCTCCTGAGTGTTACGCTAGGGAGATTCTGGTACGACCCTTTATACTACTACTTCTCTCATGCCTGCATAATATATCCGATTCCAGTGCTGTGCTGTTTCATGATTCATTCAGGAATCTATTAACGAAAATGGCTGTTCATTATGCGCGGGTCTCACAATTAACAGCTCTAGAAATATACATTGCAAAACAGTGTTCCATACGGCAGTGCCCCATGGGTACATTCTGGGACAAAATAACCAATACGATGGATTACAAAATTTTGTCAGTGGATGTACTGTAGTGCACTATTCAGAAAATAACTCAATCATCATAATTTCCGTTTTCCCAGCTGACACCAGGTGGGTGCGAACATGGATCCTCTCCACTTCACCCTGTCTCTCCAACATTCCTCATTAAACACTGTGCTCCAGTCCAGGTTCTCTCAACCTAAGCTGACCTCCACGGAGTCCATCCATCGTATTATTGTTCTCCCCCGTCCTTGTTCCCTCTTGTCTGTCATTCCAGTGCTTGTCTTTGCAGTCATTTTTCCATACGCTTGACATGTCCAAATCACCTCAATCTGTTCTGTTTGTCATTTACTTTTTGTACATTTAGCTCTTTTCGCATGCCTGCATTTATCGCTCTATCCTTCCTTGTCTTCTGTCACGTACTCCTCAGGAATTCCATTATAGCTGCCTGTACTCTACTCTCATCTCTCTGAGTTACTGTCTAAGATTCTACCGAATATGTAATTATAGGTAAGTAAATATTCCTTGTGCGTTAATTCTTTAGCCTTCATTGATACATCCTTATTCCATACGTGATAGCAAAATGCATACCCCAGTTGTATCCTTCTATTCCTGTCAGTTCACATCTCAAGTATTTGGTGTGTTCTACTATCTACAAAATTTTCTATCACCAGAAAACAGACATTCATCAACGCTGGTATCAGCCTGAACGGAAATACCTGTATTTACAGCTGTCGCCGAGGTGAGAGATTCTCTGTCACTCGTTTCGTAAATAGCTTCAAAGAAGTTGGGAATTTATTGAACAATATTCCAAACCCAAATTTATCTTCGTAAGAATGAATAGCAAAGCAAAGAGCAAAGTCATCTCCGTACAGGCAATGAACCCCCTTGGAGGGGTGGAAGGTAAAGGCTTCCACTATCCGTAACTCGGCACTTGATGGGGTAGAGTGGTTAGCCCTACGCCCGGCCGTCTTTGCCCCCAGAAATTAACCTGTTACTCATTTTAGGTGTAGGCTGAGTGAACCTCAGGGCCATATGCACCTCCGGAAGTGAAAATCTCATTTCTTAAATTTTACGACTTCCTTACGGGGATTCGAACCCACGTATTTCCGGGCGAACCGAGCACGCCTTTACCGCCTCGGCCAGGCAGCCCCTTCCTATGAATGAATACACGTTCCAATTTTTCCTCTTGAGTTCATATCATGATTTTCCGTACGTTTAACAACTCCACTCTTGTTCGTCTACTAATATCCACTGACAACTGGAAATAAACCACTTACAGTAATCAAGCAGTTTCGTATAGGCCTACTTACTCCAAAATCTTCCCAGACTAAAGTCTGTAACACTTTCAGACACTACTCGTAAGCTTGAAATCGGGCAGAAGAAATCTTTTACGGTTCTCGAATCAAGTAATCCTGAAAAATGCCTTATACGTTTATCGAGCCAGAGACGTACTATATATGCCCTCCCCTTTGCACCCTTACGGTATCACCTAAATAAATTTTATAGGGCATCACATTTCAAACCCCTTGTATTCTGACTATCACAAATCAAAACCAGAGTCATCATAGCAAAGGAGAGTTTTTATGAAATTAGTACATGTTATGTTCTCAAGATTATCCAATTCAAGTGCCGTGAAGTGTTATCTTTTACTGCTGCTCTTCATGTTGTCTAAGGATGGTCACGAAATAATTCGTCAATTAATTGACTATAGGTCTTTTAAATATGAATATATTGCAGGTTGAAGGGTGAAACGGGTCACGGGGGTACTCCATCACGCTGGGATACCATGCTAAATCCTACTGCGTGCAAAACATCTTCCGAACTGGCAAATACAACTACAATAAACTAATCATAGAAAGCAAGATAGAAGGGGATCATGGCCATGGGCGAAGAAGATTACCCTCAGCCCATGATGGTCAACACCTTCTGTGAAGACATATCACACGAAGAGAAGAATACTGATCAGCAATATCGTTGATAACAATCAAGAACGCAATTAATTATGTTAGAAAACTTCCACGTTTAGGTCTAGTAAATGATTGGAGGAATAATATGAAAGCCCCCCAAAAATGAAATTTTGACATATAAAAAAGGACTAGTCCGCCTCTGTGGTGTAGTGGTTAGCGTGATTAGCTGCCACCCCCGGAGGCCCAGGTTCGATTCCCGGCTCTGCCACGAAATTTGAAAAGTGGTACGAGGGCTGGAGCGGGGTCCACTCAGCCTCGGGAGGTCAACTGAGTAGAGGTGGGTTCGATTCCCACCTCATCCATCCTGGAAGTGGTTTTCCGTGGTTTCCCACTTCTCCTCCAGGCGAATGCCGGGATGGTACCTAACATTAGGCCACGGCCGCTTCCTTCCCTCGTCCTTGCCTATCCCTTCCAATCTTCCCATCCCTCCACAAGGCCCCTGTTCAGCATAGCAGGTGAGGCCGCCTGGGCGAGGTACTGGTCATTCTCCCCAGTTGTATCCCCGACCAAGAGTCTGAAGCTCCAGGACACTGCCCTTAAGGCGGTAGAGGTGGGATCCCTCGCTGTGCCCGACGGAAAAACCGACCCTGGAGGGTAAACAGATGATGATGAAAAAGGGACTAAAGCTTTAGGAAAAGAAAAATGGAAAATGTTCAGGAAAATATTTGGCCCAGTATGCACAGAGGTGTGGATGAAGAAAGGTCTCCTGATTTACATCGGCATTCTTAAAAAAATTCTGAGAGAAATTAACACACACTCTTCTTTTGTTACCGCTTTTTCCCACACCTGTGGGTTCACGGGTGCGATGTGTGCCCACATGTGGATTTGGCTCTGTTTTACAGCCAGATGCCCTTCCTGACGCAACCCTATATGGAGAGATGTAATCACTATTGCGTGTTCCTGTGGTGGTTGGTAGTGCGATATGTTGTCAGAATATGATGAGGAGAGTGTTGGGACGGACGTATACAGCCAGTCCCCGGAGCCAGAAGGATTAATCAGAAGCGATTAAAATCCCCGATCCGGCCGGGAATCGAACTCGACACCCTATGAACCGAAAGCCAGTACTCCGACTATTCACCCAACGAGTCGGAGAGAAAATATCAGACACTATTAGCAAAAGAGGTGACCGAAATTTTATGGCCATTTTCAGTGGTACTAACAAAGATATTTAATTATGGCTATCTTACTGTCAAATAGGTTCTCAATTGGTATCAATAGGCCAAGTGAAACTTCAAACAGTCCTCAGACCAGTGACCTGCTCGAGAATTCCAACTGCGGTGTCTGGAAGAAGAAATCTTGCTAAACCAACACCGCAGGCTCAAGATGAATGTATCTGCAGAGTACGTAGCGTTCATACATGATCATATTAAAACCGGAGAAAACCGCTTAAATAATTTAAACATAATTGCACTTATATGTAGCCCTATATAATGAATCGCAAACTCAGATGTTAGGTTAAATTTCTGTTAAGTTTTAAAAACTATCGCGAAGTAATAGTGTCTTGTTCTGAAAAATGCCGTGAACATTAACGGTTAAGTGTCTTTAACCGTTTACGTCAAAAAAGACTGCAACGACACGAGTTGCTCATCGGGTGTGGGTGAATCAAATAATGAAGTCTGGGCATAGATTCCTTTCAGTACATCAGCAAGTGTTGATGTCTTGGGCAGCATAAGCCGTCCATCTTTTAGAACAGCAGTTCATGACCGCTGTGTTCGACCATTGGCTCGAAAGAGCACCCAGTGGAATTCTGCACAACTCAGTTCAGCGGTCTTGTTTGGTAGAGGTCGCCGTGTGACCAATAAAATATAGGAACACATTTCCTAATGCCATACCGCATTTCTGACGGCCGTGGTGAGATCAAGCTTCTTATACAGTACATCTCGGCATCAAAGAGCCAACTGAACAGGTTATTTGAGAAAGCACATATGTTCTCTACTACTCATTTTGAGTAAAGTGTA
This sequence comes from Anabrus simplex, assembly GCF_040414725.1. Taxonomy (NCBI): domain Eukaryota; kingdom Metazoa; phylum Arthropoda; class Insecta; order Orthoptera; family Tettigoniidae; genus Anabrus; species Anabrus simplex. The sequence goes on along the minus strand of NC_090270.1, from coordinate 37,143,007 downwards.
AAATACTTGAATAACAGGCATGACAATACATTATCTTGGTGTTATTGCTAACGGGGATGGTGTATCTGATTAACTGTAATAAGTGATACTTTTCAGACGGACGATGTTGGAATATATTCTGATTTTTTTCATTAATGTTTTTGTATGAAGGGAATTTAAAGAAGAAACTTAATTACATAATTAAATAGTGATGTGTAGTGTGCTTAAATGATTCTAAGCATTAATTAACCTCATTTTGTTATTCTATTGCTAGTACGATATAATTTAATTGAAAAATCACACATGTCCAGTAAACTTTCAGGCACCATATCACAATTTTTGGAGACATATTTTTTCAAAAATTTTCAGCATTATCACAAAATACCTGAAAAATAATTGGTATAAAAACCAGACACAAATTCCAAATTTAGAAGCTGTAGGCAGTATTCAGGATTAGATTCTCTTAATGTTTGTAGATGTCCATTCAGTTGGTATTATATATTTTTGGGAGAGTAAAATCACCGTTTCCCTGGTACGGACCATAAATCGTACCTTTGGACAATTGGTTTCTAAATATAAAATTTGGTTAAAATATTTCCAGTAGTTTTACAGTTTTAGGAAATCTGCAATATGCGCACCCACATTTGTGCTAATTTCACCTGGAAGTTAGGCTCTAAAACCGTCCATTAATGATATCTCCCTTATTAACCCTCCTATCGATAAGGTGCACATGAGGAAAAGATTTTTAGAAATAGATTTCCATTAAGGTTGGTAGATTTCCTGTCAGGTTGGTCTTATACATTTTGTGCAAGAGTAAAAGTAACTGTTCCGGTTTTCTGTAAAATCGCAGTCAGTTCCTGAATTTTAAAATGGTATGGAACTTAAATCCTGCCTTCGGGTTTGGTTAAATTATTTCCATTAGTTTTTCAATGATAAAGACATTTGCTGTACACGAACCCGCTTTTGGGTTAATTCCGTTGGCATTTCGACAGTAAAACCGTCCGTTAATGATACCTCCCTCATTAATCTTCTCATCGAAAGGGTGTACGTGCGAAATTTTTTTTAGATATAATTTCCTTTAATGTTTGTAGATGTCCATTCAGGCTGGTATTATATATTTTGAGGAACAGTAAAATTTTTGAAATGGTATTGACGTTAAATCGTACCTTTGGACAGGTGGATTCCCTATATGAAATTTGGTCAAAATATTTCCAGAAGTTTTCAAATGATAAGGTATTTACTGTACGCGCACTCGTTTTGGGGCTAAGTCCTCTGGGAGTTAGAATGTAAAACCGTCCATTAATGATTTCAGCCTCATTAATCCTCCGATCTAAAAGGTGAACATGAGAAAAATATTTCTGAAGTATATTTTCAACAATCTGAACTTATTACTCAAACTAATGGCGTTCTTCAACGAGTTCCCCTGAGCCCAATGCTGTTTAACCTCCTGACTCATGACGTTATCACGAGGTTGTCTCTGAAGATATCACAATATCATATGTCGATGATATGATTTTATTGCCATAATGCAAACTGGATTTACAAGGAGGGCTGGACAGGCTGTATATATGGTCACAAAGGAATGGAATAGAAATTTATGCAAGCAAAACAAAGATTATGAAATTTAGGCATGGAAGGAACATATCAAAAACGAATATCCTCTGCTGCGGCAATGATCGCCTGGGACTGGTAAATTCCTATAAGTATTTGGGACTAACCTTACAAGGAAAGCATATAGAAGAAATACGCACAGTTGCGATTAAAGCTATCTTCCATATAAAGAAGATTGAGTAACTCTCGCTACGAACAGCTTCACGCCTCTTTTTTTATTAAGATAGCATCAATCGTCTGCTATCCAATCAGCAAGATATGGCTCTACCTGACGCCTGCAAACTTGAAGAGAATGGAACCAGTTAAACGGGCCCTTGGTCGCTCTAGAACAACGTTGACACGAATGGCTGTCACCTGCTACTTTTCAGGGAGTTAGAACAGATCATCGGCGTAGAAAATACAGCCGCATATGAATATGACATCAGAGATAGGGACAAGAGAACCGCGAGCAATGATCAGTACTTCTGATTAACACCCGCCAGTAATTCAAACAAAATAATGGAAAAAAGGCTAAGTTTGCAATGCGGCATGTCTTCACCAGGACCGCGGCTCACGGCTTCCACTACAGGATCTGTGGCCAGAGAGGATCTCACTCTCTGTGGACAACAATGTGAGCTATTCTGTGTCATAAGTTATTAACTTCATAATGGTCCGTATTGACAATTGATCACTGTCAAGGGGTAGAGAAAGGTCCACCTAGAAGGGTTGGGGAAAAAGTCAGAGTAACAATTTTTTTTCTTGAAGATACCAGTCCGGTTGGAAAATGTGACATATACAGACAAAAGGACAAGGTGTTAACTACATGTATTGACAATGAATAACACTGAAATATCGTAACACGCTAATTTATTACGGTAGTATACAGGGCAATATGGTCTTCCTTGTGCAAGAGAATGACAACACAGTACACATAAAGTTGACATGACAAACCTGGGCCTAAAGACCCTCAAAGTAGTCCCCTGCTACTGACACCGATGTGGGAGGCGCTGAATACCATCTGCCTCAGCATTTGCTGCACCATGTGTGAATCGGGTCACCTGTTGGCGCACAGCATTAGCAATGTCATCTCGTGTTGCAAACCGCTGACCACGTAGTGGTTCCTTAATCGTTCGAATGAGATCAAAGTCACAGGGCGAAATGTCGGGAGAGTACCGTGGGTGCTCCAATTCTTCCCTCCCCTAACGTCGCAGTAGCTGCCCTACACACTCTGCTTTGTGTGGTTTTGCATTGTCGTGCAGGATTATTGCACTGTCCACAAGATCCGGACGTTTCTCCCGAACGTCACGTCGTACCTGTAGCACCAGGAAGTCCCTGTAGTACTGTGCGGTCACTGTTCTGCCATGTGGAACAAAGTGGCAAACAATGACATCCCTGACGTCATACGCAACGATCACCATCAATTTGACTGGGGAAGGATTCTGACGGACCTTCTGCCTCCTTGGTGACGTTTCAGTTCTGGTTCGTTTGCTCTGGCCCAAAATTCATCGATGGCGATTAATCGTGAAAAGAATTGATCGCCGTCCTGTTGCCAGCGTGCAAGGTGGTAGGAGCATATTGCATAGCGCACCCACCTTTGAACTTCCGTCAGTGCATGCGGTACCCACCGCGATGCAATTTTGCAGAGTTGCAGCTCATTACGCAATATCCTGTGGACAGTGCGTTTCTCGATGCCACTTGCCCTCTCTAACTCCAGTCGCGTCCATTGTCTGTCTTCTTCCAGAAGCTGCTCGATGACGGCACGTGCCACGTCGGTCCGCACACTGACAGGTCGTCCCGAACGTTGCTCATCACTGGTTGACAAACGTCCTTGCTGAAACTTTCCTACCCGCCATGCTACTTCCATCTCGCACGACACTCACCAATTGACTGATTTCACAGCCCTCGCTGTGCTACTACCAGCTATCACAGGGCCATCTGTTGTTCTGCATACACACCATGCCTGCAGAACCTCCACACGACACATATACGTTTGTGATCCGTTCACATATCTACAAGAAAAAAATAGTTGCCATGACTTTTGCCCCAATCCTCCTATTAAATACCAATGGTGGACCTTTCTCCATCCTTTGATAGTACTGTTCTGTGTACCAAGGACTAATTCGCTAGCGTACTATTCAGATGACATGTATATTATGTAACTAGCATATGTACCCGTTCTTCGCACGGGAACTAGTAATCGATTTCAAGATTCCTTAAGGGGATACGGAACGGTTAAAATGGTCAAAAATATCATTTTTTATTTTTTTATTTTATGAACCTCTGAAGCCTGCTCTTTGAAATGATGTATAATACATTATAGTTTATCAATTAAAAGTTGCCACAATTTTAATTTACACTTGCTCTAACAATGAGAAAATCATGTGTGGAAAGTTTTAACTGCAGTTTTCTCAGTTTCCAATTTTTTCAAATATATGTTCCTTTTCCTACGTGACTATTTATCACAGAGCTGTGTAATTTTCATCATTAGTTTGTCTTATATTGGTTAACATTTTATCGGAGGGATTCCCTGATTTATATAAAACTGTTTGAGATTCGGCTGTTTTTTAGGAAAACATTATTCTATTTATTGACTGTTTTAAAAAATATGTACCTGAGTCCCCTTAAGTCCAATCACAAAAACGCTCCACTAGTATTTCAAATGAGGTTTGAATAAAACGAGACATAAATTTCATTTTCATAACATTATTAGATCCTGAGAAAAAGGAACATGAATTAAACAAATTTAACATCGGTAAGATAGGCCCCTCCGTATCCCCTTAATGAATTTATGCGAAGTCATATGCCTCTATTCAAACGTTTAGTACGGCATGTTAAATTGATATTGTTCTACGAAAGCACATGGTAGTAACGTGAAGTACGATCAAGCTGAACAAAGTGGAGACAGAATGGAGTAGATCACAGAGTTTATTGAACAACTAGATGTTACCCACGGCTTCTCTCGCGGTGATTTCGTAAGTTGATAAAAATTACTTGTTCCTCGGTACTGCACTAATACATTATCTGTAAATCCATGAAGTATAAAAGCTCAACGAAAAATTGCATTTCATTTACCCCAGACCTCTTTGTGAACCACGTTTGTGGCTTTGCTTTTTGGGGCTAAGATGACCAGGCTACTGGCAGACCTAAATCTGGAGCACGGGACATGGAACTCCATGTGTGAGAAACAGTCCCCTTTTATGTCTTTATATCTTTATATCTAAAAGAGATTCCAAATACTAAATTTCACGTCTGTAACATCTTAAATTTGGAGATATAAATATCCTCATAAAGAGAATTCAACTCCTTCTTCACTTATTTTCGATCTCCAGCTTAAGTTGATTTACCGAAAATAAAAAGTACGTGTTTCTTTATTTTTAAAGGAGACTACAAATACATATTCTCACGTCTGTAACATGTTACGTTAAGGAGATATAATGTAGATATACTCATTATAAAAAATGCCCCATTCCTTGACTGAGAGGTCAGCGTTGAGACCTTCGGTTCACAGGGTTCCGGTTCCGATTCCGGGCTAGGTCGGGGTTTTTAATCGCGTGTGATTACTCTCCTGGCTCGGGGACAGGTTGTTTGTGTTTGTCACAACATTCTACTCTTCATATTCACTCAACACACCACATTACCAACCACAACAGAAACACGCAATAGTAATTACATACCTACACATACAGTTGCCGTCAGGAAGGGCATCCAGCCGTAAAACAGGGCCAGATCTACATGTGCGACACAGTTCGCACCCGCAGCCCCACAGATGAGGGTTAAGTGGTAGAAGAAGATGATACTCATTTTTAAAATTCACCCGCTTTTTATTCTTTTCACCCCTTTAAGTGGATTTTTCAATAAGAGTGTCTTCATTTTTAAAGGAGATTCCAGGTACCAATTTTAATGTCTGTAACATCTTCATTTTCTTCATGTATCCTCATATAAATAATTCAACTCGTTCCTCACTTCTTTTCACCCCCTAAGTGGATTTTCTGAATACGAACATTCCAATGTTCATGTCTGTAACATGCTAGGTTTTTGTGATATATCGTAGACTAGCAAATGTACCCGTGCTTCGCTACGGTATTCTACATTGTATACGGATATCGACGTAAATACTGTGCGTGCAGCAAATGAGATTGTTTTAAAATTGCATGTCTCTTGGCCTTATCCGAGAAATAGCATGGGGAGGTCCACATACGTTGTTTCCAATGTAACGTGAGGGTTGCGGAGTTGTGATGATAACGCCAGGCTCACTTGCCTACTGCCATTCACAATCGAGTTGGCAAGTTTACATTATAATTGCAGGCCCCAATGCCTACTGCGCGGTCACAATCGATTTGGGGAGTTTTAGTTACAATTGCAGACCCATTTCCTACTTTCAGACAGGTTACAGTTGAGGAGTTTTTATTATAATACCAGGCAACTTCCCTACCACCAGTCAAAATTGAGTTGTGCAGTTATCATTATAATTACAGTCCCTTTTTACTGCTGCTAGCCAGCTTACTGCCAGTCACACAGAATTAGTGAGTTTCCATGAAAATAGCAGGCCACTATGCCTAATGCTAGTCAAATTTTAGATTGGAACATTTGTTTATAATGGCGGCCACCCTGGCCTAGAGCCAAACACAATAGAGTAGGGAACTTTCGAACAAAACTGCATGATCCCTTGCCTTCTGCAAGACAAATCGAAAAGTGAATTATTCATTAAAATGGTAGGCCCTCCTTACTAATGCCAATTACACAGGAGTTGGAGAAGGACCCCATTCCTACTGCCAGCAGTCAAAGTCGGTGTAGGGAGTACTGATTACAATAGCAGACACATCCTTTCTCGATCGCTACAAATCGACATTTATGAATCTATACAGATGGACATACGAAAGTATATGAATGTTTACAATATTGCAGACCTTCATTTACAGATTAACTGCTGCTAAACGGTACGTCATATCGACAAAGGATTGTACCGTAAGGCGCAGTATTTAGCGATCTAAATGGCTGGTCCTATGATATTTTCTCGCATCTAATCTATTCATGGGTCAGATTGAATCAGAAACGTTGAATAGGTTGAAATTTGTGTAAGATTATCTTACATTGCATTACTTTTCGGATAATTATGTGACATAGCATTTGGCTCACATATGGGTACTGGGTGGGCCAATGTTCGTGTAGAGTTTGATCATACTATCTTTCCTGTAAGTGATTGAAATGATGCACATGAGAAGAAAAGGTTTAGAAATTAATTTCCATTAAGGCAGGTAGATTTCCATTAAGTTTGGTTGTGTGTATTTTGAGGGAGTGCAAAATCACGGTTTCGGTTTCGTATAAACCCCCAATTAGTTCAGGGATTTAGAAACAATATTTGCCCTAAAACCTCCCCAAAGGATAGGTGGATTCTAAATATGAAGTTTGGTGGAAATATATCCAGTAGTTTTCAAGTTAGAGAAAGACAAACAGACCAAACAAACAAACAAACAAACAAACAAAGAAACAAACAAACAAACAAACTAACTAACGGACACCAAGGAAACCTACCCTTCGACAGATGGATGCTATATATAAAATTTGGTTCAAATATCTTGTTAGTTTTCAAGTTGTATGAAGTACGCTTTACACGCACCCGCTCTTGCGTTAAGTCCGCTGGGATTTGTACCGAAAAACGGTCCGTTAATGATATCTCCCTTACTAAATCCTGTTATCGAAATGATGCACATGAGAAAAAAATGGTTTAGAAATTAATTTTCATTAAAGCAGGTTGATTTCCATTAAGTTCGGTTGTGTATACTTTGAGGGAGTGCAAAATCACGGTTTCGGTTTCGTAAAAATCCCCACTCAGTTCAGGGATTTAGAAACGATATTTGCGCTAAAACCTACCCAAGGAGAGGTGGATTCTAAATATGAAGTTTGGTGGAAATATATATTTAGTAGTTTTCAAGTTATAGAAGGACAGACAAACAGACAAACAGACAAAGAGACTAACAGACAAACAAACAGACAAACAGACACCAAAGCTAAAAATGATGCGGATGGTCATTATTACACCTGAAACGGATAACTGTACGGAAATTTCGCCAAAATAATCAATGTACAGACACACAGTCGTTACGATTTTATTTTTTGCGCTAAAACCTACCCAAGGACAGGTGGATTCCAAATATGAAGTTTGGTGGAAATATATCCAGTAGTTTTCAAGTTATAGAAGGACAGACAAACAGACAAACAGACAAACAAACAGACAAACAGACACCAAGGCAAAAAATGATGCAGATGGTCATTATTACACCTGAAACGGATAACTGTACGGAAATTTCGCCAAAATAATCAATGTACAGACACACGGTCGTTACGATTTTATTTATATAGATGACGGATAAGCATGAGCACGTTGAAAAGTGCAGACTTCCACTTCGAGATTAATATCTCCTAAACGGTTTACGAGAACTTTGAGAATTTCCGATTTTTCTAGGGATCCTGGGGTCATCAGTTTCTCCCGTACCAAGTTTCAAATTTCTGAGATTTCTGGAAGTGCCTCATTAATTCACGCCTTTTTTCATTTTTAAATATTTATATATACATAGCTCCAGCCCGACTTGCTTTTATATATATAGATGACGGATAAGCATGAGCATGTTGAAAAGTGCAGACTTCCACTTCGAGATTCATATCTCCTAAATGGTTTATGATATTAAGAAACGGTTTGCGCCATCAGACGCCTCATTTATTGCTCTACAGGTTTGTTTCTAAACCATATCCTCGTATCTCCCATATTAAGGGGGTAAATTGAGTTCAAATTTTGAATAGGGTGAAATTTGGGTGCATTTTTAACATTTTACATTACTTTTTGCCTATTTATGTATAAGCTAGAATCATGAAATTTAGTACACATATGTCCCTTAATCGTGCCAATGTGCGCACCCAACGTGATGATCCTATCATTCTCATAAGTGTGTCAAACAATGATATATACTTGTAAAAATCACCAAATTTACGAACAATCCAGAAATACGGCCAAATTTAACGTATAAGGGAGAGAGATACGACAAAATGTCACAGGACCAAAGTTGTAGATCACTCCGAATTGAAGCGACATTGTGCCACCCGTTTTGTGATACGACTTACCGTTTAGCCAAAAAATAGCTCAAAAGGAATGTCTGCACAGTCATTAAAATTGCCTCCATATTTCGATATCTTTGGGGGTAAAAAGTGGAAAATTTGAACATCTTGGAATTTTCCCGTCGGTTAGGGACCAAAAGCTATAATTTCACCAAATTTCAATTGTCTACCTCGTCTGGCAGGTTGTGCCGCCATCTTGATTTGGGGGATGGGGGGAAAAAATGAGGAAATTCCCGAAAATTTTAAGCCCAGGAAACATATAGGTTATCGTTTTGGATATACTATACGACTGTGTTCTTATGCTGAGCCCAAAATTTGAGCCCCCCTAGCGTGCCCCCTTCAGGGAATTTTGAGAATTTCCGATTTTTCTAGGGATCCTGGGGTCATCAGTTTCTCCCGTACCAAGTTTCAAATTTCTGAGATTTCTGGAAGTGCTTCATTAATTCACGTCTTTTTTCATTTTTAAATATTTATATATACATCGCTCCAGCCCGAATTGCTTTTATATATATTGCACCCATAAGCAAATTTGCCTAATTTAATTCACAATTAAATTGAATATTTCGCATATGAGATACCACAGTGAGGCTGTGAATCTAGCAGTCACAAAGGAACTTTCTGGCGCCAGCCTGACGACAAGTAAAATCCATGAAACTCTTCTCTAAGCACGACCAACTTGTAAACCATCCTTCCAATAAATTTTATGACACCGCATAGGAGCGGCGACTTGCTGTCCGTTCTCACGAGAAAAGCACGCGTTGAAGCCTGACCTACTTGGCTCGGACAATAGAGGACAACGACCATAACCGCCAATTCTTGGGAGGAAGCGGATGCACCCACGTTTGGAAGGGCGCGAAAGTCTCAGCCAATCAGAAAATTCTAAATTTGAATGAGCTGTCATGCCGGGAAATCTACAGTCAGTATCTCGCGATCTGAAGCCCGGTGTGGTAGTGAAAAACAGTGTCCTGACTTCTTTATAATATTTGGTGAATTATCTGTGCCAATCTGTGGTTAATTAGTGCCTAATTGATAAAATTTAACTTCACACGGAGGGGTAATAGGACTCAGAAGATGGAGCTATCATGGCGGAATGAGGCCATCCACCGGAAGAAAATAACACCAGTGACGCGCGACGTCGTGTGGATTATCCTGTGATCATTTCCCGCGGCGCAATATCACATGTGAGTCAGATAAAATTTAGGAAGTTTTGCATATAAATTTTGAAAACTATAACCTACGGATGTACGATAAAGCGCTCCCGAGGACTAGATCATTACGCCACATCCCTTCCACGGAACTATTTTCCAGGTGGTGGGAGAAGTCTTTACAAAAACCCAGCGACCAGAGGGTTGAATTCTCAGTTATCAGTTGTTTTTGAGTACTCTCAGTTCTCAGTTCTCAGTTCTCAGTTCTCAGTTGTTCTGTTGAGTCTTGGCAGTGATTCTGTATGTTTTAGTGTTATTTCAAATATTCTCAGTGTACCTACGTTTGACAGAGTGACAGAGTGTGTCAGCAAATGCATTTAGTCAGCTTTATTTTGGCTGGTAAGAAAGCGATTAGACACTTGCAGGCATTTTAGAAAGCCTTGTATTATTTACTTGGGAGAATAGCATTTCAGAAAATGAACACTTTCACAGACTTTTACTGTAAATTCAGGGAGAGTAGGCAAGAGCTACACTTTCAACTTAAATGAACTCACATTGCTAGTCGAGGGAAACAAGTCCATGTTTTCAGCATATTTACATACAAACATTTCTAACCAGCGGGGAGTGTTACATGTGAGATCAGTATAAAATTTTCTCCACAACATAAACTGTATTTTAGCTTGTTTCTACCATTCTATAAACTGTTTTGGCAAGCGAGATGTTTATGGGCAGAAACTAGTAAAGACAGACAGGAAGGATGAAGGCCGCAGTAGCAAACCTTGAGGAAACAGTTATGTCCCAGTAGGGTTAATGTACTGTAAGCTGTAGTGTAAACAAAGCTGAGGGATCGGCGAGCAGGCCAGCAGGTGTTTCCAGGTAAATAGCGAGGCGACCGTCCATCTACACAACAGGCAGGAGTCTGCAGTGGCATCTTCTAACTTTCACTGGAGTGAAAGAAAAATGCGAGTGTTTTATGCTAAAGTAAACGTGTGTCACGGCATGGCAAGAATGTGTCAAATTTGCGTGTGTAAAAATCTGGAATACCACATCAGTTTGAAGATGGAATTCTAATTTCCACCATGACAGGGGCCGGTGGGTAAACCGACCTGCCTCCATCACCACAGGTATGAGCATCATTAAAATATGTAAATAAATATGTAGGACCGTGGCAAAATCGATGATCAATGTAGTTTAGAGTACTAGGTAGGGTGGTAAATAATTCACAGTGTTATTATACTGATGATAATAATAATAATAATAATAATAATAATAATAATAATATAATAATAATGTTTATGTTGCACTTTCAGCTAGGATCATTTGTGCATTTTGTTAGATAGATGTTTGTTTGCGTGTTGTTTTATGGTTGATTTTCTGTAGCATGTCATTTTGACAGTTAGGCAGCTTTGATTTTTGGTCTACGAGTGTAATGCCGTTTTAGTATTATTTTTCATCATGTTCTTTAGATCGATGGTTTTTGAGTCATATTTTTGTTGGAGTTATGATGTTGTAGACGCCACCGCGATGATTTCAATGTTTATTTCACTATTTTGCGCATTTCAGCTTGTTTTATGCTGCGGAATCATCCTTCAGATGACCGGTTTTGATTGTACCGATCCCGCGTGTGTTTTGCGACGATTTTTGGTAGACGCGTATATTTATTTCTGCGTAGTTGCGGTTACGCATGTTTCAACATCTGTGTTTTGAGAGGCAATCTCGTCATTTTTATTATTTTAGAAACAGTGAGCGCCGTTGACGAGTCAGCTCTGAGATTTTTGTGATATGTTCAGCAGTGAATGATCGAGAGATCGAGCTAGATGATTAATATCCCTGATGATCTACGTTGATGATGGAAATATGATTTGGACCATGTCATGGTATTGTCGTAAGAAGCCGTAATGTGCACGACAGATATTTTTGCCCGCCGGATACGAGCGAGGCTGTATTGTGAGAATAATGAATAATAATGACGTCGAGAATTAAAGAGTAAATAGAGTTGTGAAATGAAGAATTTAGCCACGAGGGTTAAATGTGTTACGACATGGGTTATGATACTACAGGCAGGAGCCTGTGTTTGTTTAAATAATTCCAGGGAGAGTAGATGCTCGAAAGATAATGCTAGCCAGTGTACAATGTGAACAGAGCGACGAGTCAATGTGTTTTGAATAATTATGTAGAGTCACGGATGACGTGAAGTAACAGTAATTTGTCCATCAAGGTTAAATTATATCATGTCCAGACATTTACCGTCTGAAATTTGAGATTGCCGTCAAATTCGCAATATTTTGCTACTCGCAGCGGGGTATATACTTTCTGGAGACTCCGAGTTTGTTTTGCGCATTCTATCCTTATTAATTTCCAGTAGGCCGCGATGGTGGGATCCAGTTTTGCTTATTTGTCCTTCTTTCTGTTTGTACCTTTTACCGTGTATTTGTAGGACGTAAGCGTATGTGAATTATTTATATTTGTTGTTGTTGTAAATAGATAGGCAGATAGGCTAGTTCTTTTGATTTCTGTATTCTCTTTGTCGGAGCAGTGTTTCTCCGTTAATTAATGTAATGATGTAAATAGGATTTCAGATGTTAGGTTTATGGATCGTTGATTATGTCACAGTCGAAATAGTAGTGGTATGCTCATACCAGGCATTTAAGTAATTACCAAACTTTCTTTTAAAATCCACTACATTTTATTTTGAAATGAAGCGATCTTTAAATAAACCAATTGTATAAAACTGCCGCAATGAATGGTAAATAAGATGGCATCTGCCTCCATCTAGTGGTAGTACCACAAAATCTATGAATTGATAATGAAATGCAGTTAGCGGCAAAGTCAATAGAAATTTTAATGTGCAAAGATCGCTATCATTCGATAATGTTAACATCAGGCACTTGGCCTAAATTTTGGTTTATTCTTAAGAAGTCCAGTCTATCACAGACATGCAAATGAAGTTTAACATTTAGATGAGTGGTTGGATACACTCAGAGTGATGTTTCAATAATTTGTTTTGTTTAATCAGGAGGTATTTGAATAAGACAACAGTTATGTAGGAATGAAGTGTGATGTTCATGGTTGTTCTGTTTTTCTTCGAATTATTCCTTAAGTGATACACTTGCTTCGTACAGTTCATGATTATTTAAATTTGGGTACTTTACCAAATGAACTACATGTGCTTAAACATTTAATAACTCTTATAAGTCAGTGGATTGATTGACGTAACAGAATTTAATTTACTTTATTGTGAGTCAACTGTTTTAAATTTATTTTGAGAGATAGTTTCTCCGTAATATATATTCTGTATTCCAAGAAGGTGGTCTTTCTGACCAGAGTCTTAAACTGAGTCATTTTATTAACTTGAGGCCAATGTCAAGAGAGTCTGGTATATTTTAATTAAGGTGTTTTGACCTTCGGTCAGTTTATTAGGCAGATTATGATTGTTTTGTAAAGCAGATCTTCAATCTTTTATGTATTTTATTAGTCACATTTATTTCATTTGTTTACATTTCTCACTAGTTCAGTTTACGTTCATTTTTTTTAGCATTTTTTTGCATTTTATTTTAATAAATTAGTCTTTTATTTTAAATTTTAATTCAGTCTTGGGTACCGTCATTTTTAGTTAGTTTACCCCCTTCTTTTCATTCCCTCACTCCTTGATCAGCGGGTGGCCTCTCCGGGGATAACGGACGGGCACGACTGAGGAACAAGAGTCTACATGCAGCGGTGAGTATGATTTATATGTCATTTATTACAGGAGCAGCCGGTGCACAGAAGATAGAAGAGATCACCGCAGTTGTTGCCTTTAAAAGGGCACAGGGGCCGGAGTGAGGAATGAAAAGCGTGCCGCCCAACTTTCGGGGCTAGAATTGCTTATCCCCGGGACTTTGCATTTTGCATTTATTTATTTTGTACCCAGACTAACAGCCATGAACATAGATTTACTGAGTGTTGATAAATATGAATGCTGTGATAGTACTGTTTGACAAGTAGTGGTATTAATTATAAATTATATGTTTTGTATAATTTTATCCAAATTTAGGATAAAATTGTTTTGTATTGGTGATTACTGTGTCTTGCATGTGTTGGAAGTATGTTGGGGAGCCTAAAGGTCTCAGTCGTATTCTCTCAGCATATAAGATGTCGATTAGCCAGGAGCGGTGGGACATGTTGATTAAAACCATTAATGATTTAAGCATCGCGACTAATGAACTCAAAACCAGTCAAGATGAGTTGAAATCGAGTCAGGCCGAACTATCGAATAAGATAGAAAGTAGCCAAACAGAATTAGCTAACGAATTTAAAACCACACAAGGCGAATTAAAATCTAGTCAAGCTGAACTTGCAAATAAGATTGAAAGTAGCCAAGCCGAACTTGCAAATAAAGTAGAGGCAGTACGAGGACAGGTTTTAGAAGAATTCAGGCAGTGCGAAGTAAAGCTCGAGGAGAAATTCATAAAGAGCCAGGTTGAACTGAAGAAGGAGTTACGGGAAAACCAGGATAAACTCATGCAGGCGTGTAATGCAAACAGGCAGGAGACGATGGAAGAAATAAAGAAGTTAGCCGATGCACAAGCACAAATACAAGAGCAGTTAGACAGCCATAGCGCGACTGTTGAGGAAAGTATGAGGGAAACCAGGGTAATGGTGCAAGATCAGGGCAAAGACTTAGCTCGAGGTATCATACTCTTGGAAGAGCGAATAGATAAAATTGAGGATGAGACTAGAAAAGAAATAAATAAAGTATGCGTACAGATTGGAGAGACTCAGGAGGAAACGAGCCACGAAATCATGACCTTAAAGTCGGAGACCCAGGATATTACAAAGAGGTTAACCGAGCTGTCAGAAAAGATAGCGGAAACTGAGGGTGCGATTACACTCAGTGAGCAGTCAGTAAGACAGGAAGTTAACGAGGTCATAGAGGGAAAAATCCAGGCAATTAAGACCCAGGGCGAAAACCTGTCGACCTTGGTCAGAATGCTAGTAGACAAACAAGCCGAGTCCCAGGTAGCCACAGAAATTATTATACAGCCGCAGCATGAGCAAACACAGAGCGAGCCGATAACGCAAATATTCAACACGGAAAGGACAATGCCGGAAAGCACACAAAGAGCTGAAACTTCCACGCAGATCATAAACATTGTGCGTACGAGTGACGACCAACCGAAGAAATTTAGTGGAACATCACAAATAACCCCAAAAGTATATCTTAGGGAATTGAAACAATATTTCCAAGATATTAAAGCCCCAGAAGACAAGAAACTACGCATAGTAGAAAAATATCTCGAAGGACAGGCGAAGACCTGGTATTATGGTTTCGTAGATACTTTTAAGACGTTCGCAGATTTCGAGAAGGCTTTCCTCGAAAGGTACTGGTCCTTGTCCACACAACAAGCACTCAGAATGGACTTGTACACTCGCAAGTACATGTCGACACAGCCCACACGATACTTAGACTTCTTCTTAACACAGCTCGTGAAACTTAGACAATTAGACTCACCTGTGTCTGACGCAGAAATCGTGCAGACAATAATAAAGCAATTTCCGTCGGACGTGCAGAGAATGCTCATTACGGCAAGGGTAGATGATCCAGCCCAAGTTGAGGCTATTTTAAGGGAGCTAGACGCTACATCCACTAATAATGTACCGCAGAGAGTGACCAGGCAAACGCAGGAACATAGGGCTTACCTAGCTAATGCCACCAGTGAAAATGCACGAGGCAATGCGCAGGTAAACGGCCCGAATTCAGGCGCTGTATCGCGGCGAGATACGAACACGAGACGCCAGGAGGAAGAAACCCAACGTCCGTGGTTTAGAAAACCTAACTATCCAGACAGGCGACCGCGCTACCAGGACAGGCAGCCATACCAAAGGAGGTACCTCTCACGTGATAGAAGGCGATGGGAAGATCGAGGTAGAGATAGGCCTTACTATCGCGACCCCGAAAGGAGGTGGAATGAGAGAAGGAATTACCAGCGAGATAGGAACTCGGACCCGAGGTATCAAGAGGGGCGCCGATACATCAATGACCTGAATAACAAACAGCAGCGCGATCCGTGGAAACAGGCAATCGAATCCCAAGACATGAACCCGGATATCACGGGAGCCGAAAGCCTCGAGTTCCAGCAAACAAGAAGGAGAGGAAGCGAGGACCGCAGACCACTCAATCCTAATGCACCAACGTACGAGGGGACCGGTGCTAGAAAAAAAAACTTCAATTTCGAATTAGTAGCTCCATTAGACACTGACTCAGCCACACCTTTAACCAGTGAGAATGAAGAGTGGGAAGTAGCTGAAGTAGATTCATGGATAGCGCAGCCTGAGGACTTGTTAAATGATGAATTCAAGCAGGAGAGCCCACAAATTTTACCTCTACCTGTGATTAAAGTCAAAATTTATGGAACAAGCATTTTAGGACTTTTAGATACTGGTGCGAGTATCAGCATTATTTCGAGGACTCTGTTTAATGATTTGAAAGAGAGAATGAGCCTACCTGAGATCCCGGTCTCGACAGTAAAAATAAAAGGGATCGTGCCAGACAAGGTGACTACCTGTAAGTCCCAGACATACCTGGAGATGACAATAGGGAGCTCAACCTACAGTCATACATTTATCATAATGGCCAGAGTTAACTACAACGTAATTCTTGGAGCTGATTTTCTAAGGGAAACACATGCCGTCATTGACCTTGCAGGGGGCGTTGTGAGATTCCGAAGGAATGGAGGTCACGACAAGGTGGCAATAAATCCGGAAACTGATGAGGACGAAGCAGATAACAGTACTGACGGAGAGTTCCATGATATTTTAGGAACCGAGCATGCGGATGAACAGTTAAATATTTTGGACCATGAGGGGATTTTTACAGACATTTTTATGGTTGATACTGCAGAAGATATTGAAAATTTAATCAATGACAAGGTTGCAGAGTTCAAAGGAACGAAAGAACAGAAAGATCAATTAAGAGCCTTCTTAATTGGACATCAGGCCGTATTCGATTCCAAAGTAGGCCTCATCCCTAATTTTACATACGTTTTCAATGTTTTGGACTGGGAGCCATACAAACGTAAGCCGTATCCAGTGCCGGAGAAATACCATGAGGAGGTCAAGCAAATAATCAAACAAATGGAAGAAAACGGGATATAAATTAAATCCATTAAATAAGTAAAGAATGTATAAAAACCCTTAACCCCAAGAAAAAAAATAAAAAATCTCGAAGCGACCCACTCCGTACGTGAACAGTCTTGTCGTAGTAAAGAAAGCCGACAATTCCCTGAGGCTGTGTTTAGACGCTCGTCAATTAAACTCCAAATTAATCCCAGAGAATGATCAAGCCATGCCCATTAAGGACGCAATTCGTCGATTTAGAGACATGGAAGTTTTTACAGGTGTAGACCTGACCAGTTCTTTTCACCATATCCTTCTGCATGATAAGTCGAAATTGTTAACAGGGTTTATGTTTGATCAACAGACCTATGTCTTTGAAAGACTTCCGTTCGGAACCCGCAACTCTTCTAGCGCTCTCATAAGGGCACTTGACAGGAACCTTACAGACGAAGTCAAAGCAGTTACTACTTTGTACATCGATGACATGATAATTGGAACTAAAACCTTTGAAGAAAATCTCCAAAATTTAGGCAAACTGTTCAAAAACCTTATAGAAACTGGATTCAAGGTGAATATCAAGAAATCACACTTCTGTCAGCCGGAAATCCTATTCCTAGGACACGTGATAGACGGCAAGGGAATCCGACCAAATCCAGTAAAGTTAGAAGCGATAAGTAACTTCCCTAGGCCTACCAAGGTGAAACATATCCGACAATTCCTTGGTATGTGTCAATTCCTTAGAGAACACTGTAAAAATTTCACCGAAGTCGTAGCACCACTACAAGACCTGCTCTGTAAGAATAACAGATGGAAATGGACACAGGAAGCAGAGACAGCGTTCACATGTACTAAAGAACTGTTAGCCAGGAGCATACAATTAGCGTATCCTGATTTTAACAGACCATTTATCCTTCAGACAGACGCATCTAAAGTGGGCGTAGGTGCAGTCTTATTCCAGGAACAGGACGGTGAATGTAAAACCAAGGACTATTTAGGCTTTTATAGTAGAAAACTGAGGTCGCACGAACGGAACTACACAACTACAGAGCTGGAAATGCTAGCTATAGTCCAAGCCCTACAGCACTGGCGGAAAGTTATTTATGGATTTCCAATCGTCATAAGAACCGACCATAAAGCTTTAACGTTCATGTTAAAGTCAGCTGTTTCATCTGACAGAATTACGAGATGGTCACTGTTCGTGCAGCAATTTAATTTTACCATTGAACACTGTACCGGCAAGGCAAACGTTTTAGCAGACGCCTTAAGCAGGAACCCAAATAAACGTGAAGAGCAGGTAAATTATATGGACTTAACAAAGGAAGACCGAAACGTACTGCTCCGACTGAGCCAGTTACCAACCTTTCAACAGGCTGATCCAACCTTACAGCCGATGATCCAGTATTTCCAGGGAGCAATTCAACAAGGGGACCCTCGTTATGACGAAATTCACAAGGCCGCACAAGAATACAGATTGCTAAATAATCAGTTGTTAAAATATGCAGATAAGGATCATACTAAATTAAAGATTGTAGTCCCGAAAGAATTACAGGAAGAGTTAATATGGCATGTACACCGTGTTATTGGGCACGGAGGTATTGATAAGACCGTCGCCACAATTCAGGAAACTTTCACCTGGAAAGACCTAAGGAAAACTGTCAGGGATGCAATAGTTACATGCGACACTTGCCAGCGTGTCAAGGCGAACTCCTATCTTTTAAAACAGAAGCCAATTCCCATTCTACCGTCAAAGCCCCGTGAGTTATTCGCGATGGATATTTATGGAAAAATCCCGAAATCACGGAGAGGCAATCAGTTCATATTAGTCACCATGGATGTATTTTCCAAATTTACAAACCTTTCTCCAATGCAAAAGGCCAATACTAGGTCAGTTTTAAGATGCATTAATAGGGAAATAATTCCGGCCATGGGAAAACCGGAGAAATTATTAACAGACCACGGAACACAGTTCACCTCCGCAGAGTTCAAAACAGGTTTAAGGCAATTAGGAATACAACATGTTCTGAGTTCAACACGTCACCCAGAGTCGAACCCGGCAGAAAGAGTAATGAAAGTCATCGCGAAATTCAGCAGAATTTATATCCCAGAACAACATTGGCGATGGGTCGATATTCTCCCATTGATCACTGACTGCATAAATAATACTGTCCATGAAGCAACAGCGAAAATCCCGGCCACTGTGCATAATGGCTTACAACCGGCCAGGCCGTGGAGTCCAGTCGTTAACTGTCCGCCTGAACCCCTATTATCTCCAGAACTATGTACACAACAGGTACAAGAGCGCTTAAGAGAGCAAGCCGACCGCAGGCTGAGAAGAGTTCGTAGAAAGAAATATCACAAGCCATTAAGGGTAGGTGAAATGGTATTGATCCGTAGACCAGCCATCTCCGATCCTGAAAGGAAGTATTACGCAAAATTCGCACCATTGTACATCGGTCCATACAGCATTGTCCAGGATATGCAAAACAATGCATATAAAATTAGAAGTTTAGATGGAGAAAATGAGATGATTATGAACGCAGCCAATATTAAAACATACCGAATAGCACCAGGCGCAGCTCAAGTGAATCTCGTGGAAAAACCAAGGAGCTCAAACGCAGGAGAAGACACAAGTTCCGGCACGGAAGAAGAAGATGATGATGATGACCCGTGTACCGAAGCAGAAGAAGAAGATGACCAGGAAACCCTATCAACGAACCCAGGAGACGACAGTCATTTCGAGATTGAGACAGGTCAACAGACAGAAGAGAATTGTCCGGAATGCGAACAGAACTCAGCCGAGATACTAGCAGTCATGAAACAGATTGCAGATGACCTCGAGAAAGAGAACAACCTTTTGGAGAGAGAAATCAGAGAAAAACTCAGACATAAGCAGAGGTATACTTCATAGTCAGGAGCATACATTCGCTTATGGCTGCAAGTATGTCTAGAATATCATTGGTTGAATTGAGAAATCTTCCACTATCGCGTAAGATTTCTAACGGCGTAAGGGGGCATTGCACCCATAAGCAAATTTGCCTAATTTAATTCACAATTAAATTGAATATTTCGCATATGAGATACCACAGTGAGGCTGTGAATCTAGCAGTCACAAAGGAACTTTCTGGCGCCAGCCTGACGACAAGTAAAATCCATGAAACTCTTCTCTAAGCACGACCAACTTGTAAACCATCCTTCCAATAAATTTTATGACACCGCATAGGAGCGGCGACTTGCTGTCCGTTCTCACGAGAAAAGCACGCGTTGAAGCCTGACCTACTTGGCTCGGACAATAGAGGACAACGACCATAACCGCCAATTCTTGGGAGGAAGCGGATGCACCCACGTTTGGAAGGGCGCGAAAGTCTCAGCCAATCAGAAAATTCTAAATTTGAATGAGCTGTCATGCCGGGAAATCTACAGTCAGTATCTCGCGATCTGAAGCCCGGTGTGGTAGTGAAAAACAGTGTCCTGACTTCTTTATAATATTTGGTGAATTATCTGTGCCAATCTGTGGTTAATTAGTGCCTAATTGATAAAATTTAACTTCACACGGAGGGGTAATAGGACTCAGAAGATGGAGCTATCATGGCGGAATGAGGCCATCCACCGGAAGAAAATAACACCAGTGACGCGCGACGTCGTGTGGATTATCCTGTGATCATTTCCCGCGGCGCAATATCACATGTGAGTCAGATAAAATTTAGGAAGTTTTGCATATAAATTTTGAAAACTATAACCTACGGATGTACGATAAAGCGCTCCCGAGGACTAGATCATTACGCCACATCCCTTCCACGGAACTATTTTCCAGGTGGTGGGAGAAGTCTTTACAAAAACCCAGCGACCAGAGGGTTGAATTCTCAGTTATCAGTTGTTTTTGAGTACTCTCAGTTCTCAGTTCTCAGTTCTCAGTTCTCAGTTCTCAGTTGTTCTGTTGAGTCTTGGCAGTGATTCTGTATGTTTTAGTGTTATTTCAAATATTCTCAGTGTACCTACGTTTGACAGAGTGACAGAGTGTGTCAGCAAATGCATTTAGTCAGCTTTATTTTGGCTGGTAAGAAAGCGATTAGACACTTGCAGGCATTTTAGAAAGCCTTGTATTATTTACTTGGGAGAATAGCATTTCAGAAAATGAACACTTTCACAGACTTTTACTGTAAATTCAGGGAGAGTAGGCAAGAGCTACACTTTCAACTTAAATGAACTCACATTGCTAGTCGAGGGAAACAAGTCCATGTTTTCAGCATATTTACATACAAACATTTCTAACCAGCGGGGAGTGTTACATGTGAGATCAGTATAAAATTTTCTCCACAACATAAACTGTATTTTAGCTTGTTTCTACCATTCTATAAACTGTTTTGGCAAGCGAGATGTTTATGGGCAGAAACTAGTAAAGACAGACAGGAAGGATGAAGGCCGCAGTAGCAAACCTTGAGGAAACAGTTATGTCCCAGTAGGGTTAATGTACTGTAAGCTGTAGTGTAAACAAAGCTGAGGGATCGGCGAGCAGGCCAGCAGGTGTTTCCAGGTAAATAGCGAGGCGACCGTCCATCTACACAACAGGCAGGAGTCTGCAGTGGCATCTTCTAACTTTCACTGGAGTGAAAGAAAAATGCGAGTGTTTTATGCTAAAGTAAACGTGTGTCACGGCATGGCAAGAATGTGTCAAATTTGCGTGTGTAAAAATCTGGAATACCACATCAGTTTGAAGATGGAATTCTAATTTCCACCATGACAGGGGCCGGTGGGTAAACCGACCTGCCTCCATCACCACAGGTATGAGCATCATTAAAATATGTAAATAAATATGTAGGACCGTGGCAAAATCGATGATCAATGTAGTTTAGAGTACTAGGTAGGGTGGTAAATAATTCACAGTGTTATTATACTGATGATAATAATAATAATAATAATAATAATAATAATAATAATATAATAATAATGTTTATGTTGCACTTTCAGCTAGGATCATTTGTGCATTTTGTTAGATAGATGTTTGTTTGCGTGTTGTTTTATGGTTGATTTTCTGTAGCATGTCATTTTGACAGTTAGGCAGCTTTGATTTTTGGTCTACGAGTGTAATGCCGTTTTAGTATTATTTTTCATCATGTTCTTTAGATCGATGGTTTTTGAGTCATATTTTTGTTGGAGTTATGATGTTGTAGACGCCACCGCGATGATTTCAATGTTTATTTCACTATTTTGCGCATTTCAGCTTGTTTTATGCTGCGGAATCATCCTTCAGATGACCGGTTTTGATTGTACCGATCCCGCGTGTGTTTTGCGACGATTTTTGGTAGACGCGTATATTTATTTCTGCGTAGTTGCGGTTACGCATGTTTCAACATCTGTGTTTTGAGAGGCAATCTCGTCATTTTTATTATTTTAGAAACAGTGAGCGCCGTTGACGAGTCAGCTCTGAGATTTTTGTGATATGTTCAGCAGTGAATGATCGAGAGATCGAGCTAGATGATTAATATCCCTGATGATCTACGTTGATGATGGAAATATGATTTGGACCATGTCATGGTATTGTCGTAAGAAGCCGTAATGTGCACGACAGATATTTTTGCCCGCCGGATACGAGCGAGGCTGTATTGTGAGAATAATGAATAATAATGACGTCGAGAATTAAAGAGTAAATAGAGTTGTGAAATGAAGAATTTAGCCACGAGGGTTAAATGTGTTACGACATGGGTTATGATACTACAGGCAGGAGCCTGTGTTTGTTTAAATAATTCCAGGGAGAGTAGATGCTCGAAAGATAATGCTAGCCAGTGTACAATGTGAACAGAGCGACGAGTCAATGTGTTTTGAATAATTATGTAGAGTCACGGATGACGTGAAGTAACAGTAATTTGTCCATCAAGGTTAAATTATATCATGTCCAGACATTTACCGTCTGAAATTTGAGATTGCCGTCAAATTCGCAATATTTTGCTACTCGCAGCGGGGTATATACTTTCTGGAGACTCCGAGTTTGTTTTGCGCATTCTATCCTTATTAATTTCCAGTAGGCCGCGATGGTGGGATCCAGTTTTGCTTATTTGTCCTTCTTTCTGTTTGTACCTTTTACCGTGTATTTGTAGGACGTAAGCGTATGTGAATTATTTATATTTGTTGTTGTTGTAAATAGATAGGCAGATAGGCTAGTTCTTTTGATTTCTGTATTCTCTTTGTCGGAGCAGTGTTTCTCCGTTAATTAATGTAATGATGTAAATAGGATTTCAGATGTTAGGTTTATGGATCGTCGATTATGTCACAGTCGAAATAGTAGTGGTATGCTCATACCAGGCATTTAAGTAATTACCAAACTTTCTTTTAAAATCCACTACATTTTATTTTGAAATGAAGCGATCTTTAAATAAACCAATTGTATAAAACTGCCGCAATGAATGGTAAATAAGATGGCATCTGCCTCCATCTAGTGGTAGTACCACAAAATCTATGAATTGATAATGAAATGCAGTTAGCGGCAAAGTCAATAGAAATTTTAATGTACAAGGATCGCTATCATTCGATAATGTTAACATCAGGCACTTGGCCTAAATTTTGGTTTATTCTTAAGAAGTCCAGTCTATCACAGACATGCAAATGAAGTTTAACATTTAGATGAGTGGTTGGATACACTCAGAGTGATGTTTCAATAATTTATTTTGTTTAATCAGGAGGTATTTGAATAAGACAACAGTTATGTAGGAATGAAGTGTGATGTTCATGGTTGTTCTGTTTTTCTTCGAATTATTCCTTAAGTGATACACTTGCTTCGTACAGTTCATGATTATTTAAATTTGGGTACTTTACCAAATGAACTACATGTGCTTAAACATTTAATAACTCTTATAAGTCAGTGGATTGATTGACGTAACAGAATTTAATTTACTTTATTGTGAGTCAACTGTTTTAAATTTATTTTGAGAGATAGTTTTTCCGTAATATATATTCTGTATTCCAAGAAGGTGGTCTTTCTGACCAGAGTCTTAAACTGAGTCATTTTATTAACTTGAGGCCAATGTCAAGAGAGTCTGGTATATTTTAATTAAGGTGTTTTGACCTTCGGTCAGTTTATTAGGCAGATTATGATTGTTTTGTAAAGCAGATCTTCAATCTTTTATGTATTTTATTAGTCACATTTATTTCATTTGTTTACATTTCGCACTAGTTCAGTTTACGTTCATTTTTTTAGCATTTTTTTTGCATTTTATTTTAATAAATTAGTCTTTTATTTTAAATTTTAATTCAGTCTTGGGTACCGTCATTTTTAGTTAGTTTACCCCCTTCTTTTCATTCCCTCACTCCTTGATCAGCGGGTGGCCTCTCCGGGGATAACGGACGGGCACGACTGAGGAACAAGAGTCTACATGCAGCGGTGAGTATGATTTATATGTCATTTATTACAGGAGCAGCCGGCGCACAGAAGATAGAAGAGATCACCGCAGTTGTTGCCTTTAAAAGGGCACAATATAGATAATTCCGCTCCTGTAGAGTCCTGGAGCTGACGTTGCCATGGTTACGGCAGTTCATGAGACTATCCGATTCCTAGAGCAGGGGTAGTGTGGTGCCAATATCTCCGTAACGGTTGGTTTTAGGACCTTAAAACATGGTTTTCGGGCCCGCAGGACTTACCAAGTTTTGTTCTTTGCGTCAAGGAATTAAATTGAGCTTTGTCTCGTTCTTGTACGACAAATTCGACATTTTGCCTATATTAGCCTATTATTTTTATATCGCACCCCCCGTGCCCCCCACCTCGAATTGTTTTGAAAATAAAATACAGCCCATGATACTCAATGGCAATGTAGCGTTCTATAGGTGAAGTAATTTTCAAAATCGGTTCAGTAGTTTTTGAGCCTATCCGTTACAAATAAATATACAAATGTTTCCTCTTTATAATATTAGTATAGATTATATTATTTGTAGACTGAGTTTAATAAATCCGTATAAGAAATAGATTTCCATTTAGATCGGTAGATTTAGATTAATCCGACCCCTTGGTGTAGGAGTAGCCTGCCTGACTCTTAACCGGAGGCCTCGGGTTCGATTTCTGGTCAGGTCATGGATTTTTACCTGGGTCTGAGGGCTGGTTCGAGGTCCACTCAGCCTACGTGAATAGAATTGAAAAGCTATCTGACGGCCGAAAGAATGCGTTGTGTTGAACACGTGACACTTCGTAATTTTTCAGGCCTTCGGTCTGAGCAGCAGTCGCTTGGTAGGCCAAGGCCCTTCAAGGGTTGTAGTACCATGGAGTTAGTTTTTTAGTTAGCATTCCATTAATGTTGTTCATGTATTACTTTGTGAGAGTGTAAAATCACTGTTCCGATCTTCCTGTAACCTTCCCCCCTCCCGTGCATTCAGGAATTCGAAATAATATTGATCCTGAAACCTATCCAAGGGTAGGTGGATTATGAATATGGAGTTTGGTAGAAATATATCCAACAGTTTTCAGTTACATGCACTCAGCCAAACAGACATCAAAGCTAAGAATAGGCCTATGTACTGTAGATAGCTATTATTACATATGAGACACATCACTGTACGAAAATGTCTCCAAAATAGTCAAATATATACACACGCTCGTTACGATTTTATTTATGTGCATAAGATACATGTGCACAGAATATTATGGGTAAGCGAATGATAGCCCCACGACTCTTGGGGTCAATATCAATGTTTCAAAGTCAAATTTGCTCAGGTGAAACTTTGGTGAACTTCCTCCATTGATTTAAAAGGTATTTATCAAAAGGTTGAACAAGGGAGGTTGTAGTAGGTGGAATAGTTGTTACCTATATGTCTTGATCCGAAATTACGAATATATATTGTTGATGACGTACAAATGAACGAGTCAGTCCGGGCAGCTAAAACTTACGTTACTGCCATCTAGTGGACTATTTAAAAAAGACGAGGCAATTATCCACCACGCACATCATTAAAATTCTTTGGTGAACTTCCTCCATTGATTTAAAAGGTATTTATCAAAAGGTTGAACAAGGGAGGTTGTAGTAGGTGCAGAAATGTGGTGACTTCCTGGTACTCTGAAGTGGCATGATATGAGTAAATAACTGCAATCAGACATGAAACTTTTTTTTTTGCGGATGATGTTCTTCTGTACAGAGTAATAAATAAGTTACAAGGTTATGGTGCAACTGCAAGAAGACCTCAGCAATGTTGTGAGATGGACATTGGGCAGTGGTATAATGATAAACGGGGTTAAAAGTCGTGTCGTGAGTTTCACAAATAGGGAAAATTCGTCTCAGTTTTAGTTACTGCGTTGATGGGGTGAAATTTCCTTCTGGGAATCACTGTAACTACCTACCACAGGCGTTAATATAAGGAAAGGTCTTTATGGGTTTATAGCATAAACAGGATAAAGGGTACAGTTCTCTGCACATGGTTATGAAGGTATTTAGTGGTTGTAGTAAGGATGTAATGAAGAGGGCATATATGTCTCTGGTAAGACCCCAACTGGAGTATGGTTCCAGTGAATGGGACCCCCACCAAGATTACTTGATACGATAACTGGAAAAATACAAATAAAAGCTCGATTTGTTCTGGGTGATTTCCGACCAAAGAGCAGCCTTACAAAAGTGTTGCGAAGTTTGGGCTGGGAAGACTTGGAAGAAAGGAGGCAAGCTGCTCGACTAAGTGATATGTTCCGAGCTGTCAGTGGAGTGTTGAAGTAGAATGACATTAGCAGACGAATAAGTTTGGATGGTATTCCTAAAAGTAGGAAAGATCACGGTATGAAGATAAAGTTTGAATTCAATAGAACAAATTGGTGAAATTGTTCGCTTAAAAACGACACTTAAGGATTGGAATAATTTACCTAGGGAGATGTTCAATATATTTCCAAATGCTTTGCAATCATTTATGTATAGACTAGGGAAACAATAGATAGGGAATATGCCACCTGGGTAACTAGTGGAGACTGATTGATGACGGTTCCTCAGGCCACATTAAATACTGCAAAGTTCATGATCAACATTCTCCAATCAATATTGGAATCGAATCTCCAGCATTCATCTAGCTGGATGTCCGGCTCCATGGCTAAATGGTTAGCGTGCTGGCCTTTGGTCACAGTGGTCCCGGGTTCGATTCCCGGCAGGATCGGGAATTTTAACCATCATTGGTTAATTTCACTGGCACTGGGGCTGGGTGTATGTGTCGTCTTCATCATCATTTTCATCCTCATCACGACGCGCAGGTCACCTGCGGGTGTCAAATCGAAAGACCTGCACCTGGCGAGCCGAACATGTCCTCGGACACTCCCGGCACTAAAAGCCATACGCCATTTTCATTTATCTAGCTGGATGATAACTCGCACGTCCATCGTGTACTTGCCGATATCATCTTCCTTCATTGTGCTGCTATCAGCCAGATTAAGAGGCATGTCCATTTGCCCAGCGTAAACCCCATTAACCATGTCTGGAGTATACTAAAACATCCATCTGGATATCGTGCCAGTGTTGAATGAGGGAAGTGAGCATTGAAGAACGCATAACTGTGAAATTGAATACTTTACAATATATTTTTAGTGTGCTGGTAATATTGATATCGTTATTCGTACTCAACTTGCCTCTAATTATGTACCTTCTTGTTTATGACGAAATCTTATTGAATGGTGTCGTTTTTTCTTTGATTATTGAGCGTACGATTTAACTACTGGATTGAATGTAAAGGAACGCGTTTTCCTAGTAGATACAATATCATTTTCAGTTTCATGAACGGTTTTCTATTAAATTTTGATAGAAGCATCATTAAAGAGTACACTTACATAGGTTGTATTGAAATTCCCCGAAACTAATTTGGTACCAGACAGGAAACGTAACCGGAATAGATCTGTTTAGAGAGATGATATTGTGCCTGATAGTCGGGAGGCAATTACGAGTTCTCATAACAAGTCTTTGGGGAGATTGAGGCTAGAAAATAATATGTCCCAAGATTGAAGTCACCCTGCAGTGAGAACAATTCTGTAGCTCTATCCTTATCAAATGCACGTTTTCCATGAACATACCAGATGCGCTACAGATGTGCAGTATTTTCGACGGTTAAAACCTTCATCCTTCAAAACATTGTAATTTTACTCTAAAGCATGTGGTTTTCACAGAAAAGGATGGTCTCACTTAAGAGGAGATACTACACAAAAATGTAACGTATCTTCCACTTTGCCGAATTCAACCAAATTTTTAAATCATGTATATCATGTAATGGTGTAACAATAATCCTGGTTTGAAGTCCACAACTTTTTGGTTTTTGGAATTTTGAATGGTTAAATTGATTTTAATGGTATTTTCGAAAACCAACTTTTAGTACTCAGACCACAATGTTCAAATTCCAGACTTTTGAGGTACTTTCATAAGACAATATTCAACAGTTCTATGCGTTCATTTTATGAGAAGTGTTAATAATTTACTGTCAGTATTTTTTCAAATGTCAAACTTAAATTTTCTTTAATTATCGGTACATAAAACAACCTATATTTTGGATAATATTAATGCATATAAGTATGCAAATACCTCATGACTACTTCCTGCAAAATTTTCATTGAGACTACGTAATATTTAGAATAAAAACGTATCATTCATTTTACAAGTTGCTTTACGTCGCACCGACACAGATAGGTCTTATGGCGAATTAGATAGGAAAGGGCTGGGAGTGTGAAGGAAGAAGCCATGGCCTTAATTAAGGATAGTCCCATAATTTGTCTGGTGTGAAAATGGGAAGCCACGGAGAACCATCTTCAGGTCTGCCAACAGTGGGGTTCGAACCCACTCTCTCCCAAATATCGGATACTGACCGCACTTAAGCGATTGCAGCTATCGAGCTCGGTAAGCATATCATTGAACTTAGAAAAACAAACTTACGGGAAAATTGATTTTATTGAAATGAATCCTAGTACCAGACACATACCCATTAAAATTCACCAGTCCCAATTGTTTTTCCCATTTTGAGGTATTACCAAGTTCCGTATACAGTATACCTATGTTATGCTTCTAGTACATACACAATCTAAACATAACGGAAGACCTTCGTCGCACTGTTTACACTAAGAGAAGTAATAGAAGTTACTATCTGCACAATAAAACCACATGTTGCTGCTACTCTTCAGCAGTCACTTCATCCGTGTTCACTGCTATAATATTCACAACAACAAAACATGACAAAACACAGCTAATATAAAGGAAAGAAAACAAATTTTCATGAAACACATTCTCAATGAAAATTTGTGTATATCACTAGTGCAGCTTTTACACACTAGAAATCGCTACATGGAAAATAAATGTAGAAGCCAACATTGGAATACAAAAAGTTATCCCATCGGTTTGAAGATGGTTCTATTTGATGGCAAGAGAGATATAAAATTATCTTTGGCAGTTGTCAGTGTGCCACGTACGCCTCCCCCTCCCCCCCCCCCCCCCGTGCAGACCATATTTCAAATAATTTTTAGACGTACTCTTAATTTGAAAACAGCCACTAAAACTTTTTTGAGAAAAGTAGAGTGGAGTCAACCCTTGATAGGATATCGAATAACGGAACATGGAGCTCTGAGACCACTCATCGGTTATCCTATAATATCACGGCTATGACATTTTTAGCTCCTATTCTGTGAAACAACCTTGAGTGTTATCAAGCTATTGTCAGGCAGTTCTGTGTCCTAATGCGAGAGAATAAATGTCACTACTGTATACAAAAATACATCACTAGCTGTTATACAGTAGCGCACGTGCAACCTTGACGATGCTGAATACACTTTCGGCGACAGAATCATATCTACGGGGCTATGGCCTGAAAGATCTCCAGTTTTGTGAAGACACTTCAAAACAACCGTGTACAAGAACCAGAGCTAAAGATGAACATCACTCGTGCGTTCCGGAGTAGTGACATTGAACTGCTCCAGACGGTTGCTAGAAACACAGTGAAACATGTGGACAAATTAATTGGTCATCTTCAGCATTCACTGTAGCTGTCTGTGCTGAGTCTTCTTCTCAATGTGTAAAAAATGTACTCTCCTCATTTAAGTCGAATTCTTTGTACATTTCTACCTTTATTACCGTCATCCAAGGTACTAGAAATGTGACACCCTTCAAATGGCGTTTCCTTTCAGGGCGGTAAGAGCGGCGGTGATTTTCTACTTGCAGATGACCATGGATTTCTATCCCTAAACTTTTATTTTATGGCTTGTTTACTCCCTTGATTTATTTTATTTTATTGTTTCAAAGAACCCATGATCTAAGGCTCGTACATTAAAAAGCTGGCACAGTAACAATATTAAAGAGAAATTAATTTATTGATAATACAGAGCTGATAAAATTTTATCATAATCTATATATATATAAAGTAGCTTGTCCTGACTGACTGACTGATTCATCATCGCCGAGCCAAAACTACTGGACATA
Organism: Anabrus simplex; assembly: GCF_040414725.1. NCBI lineage: Eukaryota > Metazoa > Arthropoda > Insecta > Orthoptera > Tettigoniidae > Anabrus > Anabrus simplex. The sequence goes on along the minus strand of NC_090270.1, from coordinate 37,112,694 downwards.
AAAAAATGAAATTTTGGGCATAGATTCATATTAAGATGTAGGTGCTCGCTAAGAGAGGATTTTTGGATATTCCGTCGCTAAGGGGGTGAAAAGGGGGTGGTGAAATTTTAAAATGAGTGTGTCTATATCTCAAAACTTTAAAAGTTTACAGATGTGAAAATTGGTATTTAGAATCTTCTTTAAAAACAAGGAAACACATATTTTTTTGTTTTCAGACAATCCCAATAGGAGGGGTGAAAAAGGGTGAAAAAGGGGTTGAATGCCTTTAATCCGGATACGCTACTTATATCTCAGAAACTGAAGATATTACAGACCTCAAAATTGGTACTTTTGATCGCTGTGAAAAATAAAGAAACACATATTTTTTTGTTTTTGGAAAATCCAATTAATGCGAGGGTGAAAGGGGGGTGAATTTTTAAAATGAGTGCATCTATATCTCAAAAGTTTTAAAGTTTAGAGATGTAAAAATTAGTATTTAGAATCTTCATTAAAAATAAAGGAACACGTATTTTTTTGTTTTCGGAAAATCCCAATAGGAGGGGTGAAAAGGGGTGAAAAATGTGTTGAATGCCTTTAAAGAGAATACATATATCTCAGAAACTGAAGATATTACAGACCTCAAAATTGGTACTTTTGATCGCTTTCAAAAATAAAGAAACACATATTTTTTGTTTTTGGAAAATCCAATTAATGCGAGGGTGAAAAGGGGGTGAATTTTTAAAATGAGTGCATCTATATCTCAAACGTTTTAAAGTTTAGAGATGTAAAAATTGGTATTTAGAATCTTCATTAAAAATAAAGGAACACGTATTTTTTTGTTTTCGGAAAATCCCAATAGGAGGGGTGAAAAGGGGTGAAAAATGGGTTGAATGCCTTTAAAGAGAATACTTATATCTTAGAAACTGAATATATTACAGACCTGAAAATTGGTATTTGGGATCTACTTTAAAAATAAAGAAACAGGTATTTTTTCGTTTTGGGAAAATCCAAATAATGGGGGGTGAAAAAGGGGATGAAATTTTTAAAATGAGTGTATCTATATCTCAAAACTTTTAAAGTTTATAGATGTAAAATTTGGTATTTAGAAATCTCCTTTAAAAATAAACACGTACTTTTTTGTTTTCGGAAAATCCTAATAGGAAGGGAGAAAAAGGGTGAAAAATAGGTTGAATGCCTTTAATGAGGCTACTTATATTTCAGAACCTGAAGATATTACAGACCTGAAAATTGGTATTTGGGATCTACTTTAAAAATAAAGAAACAGGTATTTTTTCGTTTTTGGAAAATCCAAATAATGGGGGGTGAAAAGAGGGGTGAATTTTTAAAATGAGGGTGTCTACATCTTAAAACTTTAAACGTTTACAGATGTAAAAATAGGTGTTTAGAATCTCCCTTAAAAATAAAGGAACACGTATTTCTTTGTTTTCTCTAAATCCCAACAGGAGGGGTGTAAAAGGGTGAATAATGGGTTGAATGCCTTTAATGAGGATACATATATCCCAGAAACTGAAGATATTACAGAACTGAAAATTTGTAAATGGGATCTCCTTTAAAAATATAGAAACACGTATATTTTTGCTTTTGGAAAATTCAATTAATGGCGGTTAAACAGGAGTGGCAAATTGGGGTGAATTTTTTGAAAGACTATATCTACAGAATATCTGAGAAGCGTAAAATGTTACTGACGTAAATAGTGGGTATTTGGAATCTCCTGTAAGTGTAAAGAAACATAGGTGATTTGTCTTTGGAAACTCCACTTAAGGGGAACTAAAATGGGGTGAAATTTTAAAATGACAATTTCTACAGTATATCTCAAAAAACTTAACATGTACAGAAGTGAAAAATGGTAACTTTTTATCCAATTAAAAATAAAGAAAAGTGTATTTTTAGTTTTCGGAAATACAACTTGGGTAGTGGGGGGTGGGGGGTAAAAGTGACTGAAAATGGTGTTGAATTCAATTCTTTTAATTAGGCTACTGATATCTCAAAAATGAAGATGTTACACACGTGAAATTTTATTTTTGGAATCTGCTTTAAAAGTAAACAAACACGTACCTGTACTCTCGGAAAATCCAATGAAGGGGATTTGGAGTGTTAAAGGATAGAAAAAATTAATTGACTTAATTGTATGAGAATACATACATCTAATAAAAACTAAAGTTGTTACAGACGTGAAAATTGGTATTTTGATCTCCTTTAAAAACAAAGAAAAGCGCGTTTTGGGGGGAAACAATCTTGGGGGGGGGGGGGCGGGAGTGAAAAGGAGTTGAATTCCTTTCATGAGGACACATAAATCAAAAACTGAAGAGGTTAGAGTGGTGATAATTGGTATTTAGAAGATCCTTTACTATTAAAGGAACAAGTATTTTTTGCTTTAATATCACTTTGTGAGGGAGGGGGGGGGTGGAAGGAAGTTAAAAACGTGAATTATTTTTAAGGGGATACTTATATCTCAAAACTGAAGGTAATAAAAGTGAACATTGGTATTTGGAATCTCCTTTAAACATAAAGAAACACGCCTTCTTTTAATTTTTTGGAGGGTGGGGGTAAATAAACTTAACGGCGGTGGGGTGTAAAAGGAGGTGAGACCAATTGATTTTACTGTTCGTAATGTACTTATAAGGAGCCTCCGTTGCTCAGTCGGCAGCGCGCCGGCCTCTCACAGCTGGGTTCCGTGTTTCAAATCCCGGTCACTCAATGTGACATTCGTGCTGGACAAAATGGAGGCGGGACAGGTTTTTCTCCGGATACTCCGGCTTTTCCTGTCATCATTCATTCCAGCAACACTGTCCAATATTTCATTTCATTTGTCACTCATCGATCATTGCCCCAGAGGGGAGCTTCGGCAGCCGGCAGAATTCCTATTGTAGCCGCTAGATGGGGCTTTATTCATTCCATCCCTGATCCTGTCGAATGATAGGAAACAGGCTGTAGACTTGCGATGCAATTATTATGATCATAAACCGATCATTTTTAATCTTTCCTGGGTTCTTTTTCAACAGCCATATTTTCCTTCGGAGAACGTTCTTAGATTAGAGTAGATTCTCCTGGCATATAAATAAAAATTTAAACACATTTGAAATAAACGATAGGAATGAGATTGGCCGTCAAATTGTTCACCTCTATAATAAGGTCAATAATACACGGAGGTATGTCATTCGTATCGCCAGAAATTCTGCACACTTGCCTACGCGCAACAATGGTGCTGGTCACATTGTTAGCAATGACAATGGCAGCAGATGTAATTTACCGCCAAGTAGCGGTCTTGCATCTTGCTGTGGGGTCCAGAACATCTAATAATAATAATAATAATAATAATAATAATAATAATAATAATAATAATAATAATAATAATAATAATAATAATAATAATAATGTTCTGGACCGTCGTCAAATTGTGCGGACCGCGCTGGAAACGGGTCCTGGCCTGGTAATGACTACGAATACAGTCAAGCCGCGGGTTCAGTACCGCCAAGGCACCCAAGACGACACCACGCCGGATCTCCTTCAGGATTTGATCCATACTAAAAATGCTTATAGGAAAAGATGGCAAAGATTTAGGGACCGAACTGACCGCGTGGAATACCTGGACCTACCTCGCGAAGTACGAAATCGATTGCTGGAAAGAAAGATTGAAACATGTGAGGAACTTTGCCGTAATCTCTCAGAAAACGAGTCAGATCGCGAATTTCGGAGGATTATATATAAAACGTTAAGCATTTAATTATAAATTTCAGTATAATACCGTAGCGAAGCACGGGTATCATGCTAGTTTAAATCTAAAATACAACATTTTACACGGATGCAATTGTGTGTTTAAAAGTTTGTGTAAATAGAACCATACAGCTCGAAATGAAACTTGATCATAAGTTCATCTAAGCAGGCTAAATCCTTAAGAATTAAATTTTGTCCATGAATGTTTCTGAATATTACTTTTGAATGTATTACAATTCTGACAAGCTTTCATCGAGTCTGGAATGGAATTAAATGCTATTAAATACAATTAAATACAATACACTCACTGAACCCCATCTACCCCAGCACTGCTGGGATAAATAGCTTTGTATTCAAATTTTCTAATTATTACTTAGTACTCTTTTTTATATTTAAAAAATTGCGAAGATTTAAGCCAAGCCAAGTACAGCTGTCCCGACAATCCGCCCGCACTGCCGCAGTTCCGCTTCTCCAGCGAGCTGGGTTTCCTTGCCGGCGCGAAAGAGAGCTACCCCAGCAAAATTTAAGGTCGGTTGGTTGACGCATGCACTTGAAGCTTCCTTGTCCTGGGAGCGGGACGGAGCTGTGGGCCCTCCCCCGACAGCATTTTACGACGACAGGAAAGGTTTGTTAGTTTTAATACTGGACACTCGAAGTGTTCAACGCCACAGATTAGATAATAAAAATAAAATATCAATATTTTAACAGTATAACCACTTGCACCGCCTTGCTAATAAAATAGAGCCATTTTATGAAATCAATTATATTTTAGAAAATATATTTAATTCGTGGGTTTCGAAAAGTATACAGTGTTTTCGAGTAATTCATTGAATGCACGTGTAGAGTATGTTTTGGGATAACCGCAGAAAAATATTTAGATTGCCCATCATGAACGCACAGCTAAGCGTGAAGTAAGAGAATTTTTGTACTTGGTTGTCTGTGATGATGGTGTACGGTGAATTTTTGTAGTGTTCCTTTTGGATTACAGGTGAAGGTTTCGAGAGTTCTGTGGCATTCTTCATGAATATAACGTGTGTTATACGTCATGGCGAATATTTTCCCTTGTTCGTCGTTGATGCACGAACACTCAGTATGCGAGTGAAAATATAAAACTTCGGTGATGGTAAAATATCAGTTAAATTTTGCTGATTCAGTTTTAATTAGGATTTTTAAGTAAAAACAAATAGTTAGTCCCAATGTATTTTTTGTGAAAACCATGACTGTGCTATCACGAAGCGTCACCGGATAAAACTGTAAGTACGTTGTTTAAAATCTGCTATAGATTAAGTTGTGATGATGTCGTCACTGCCGTAAATATCGATTTGGAAATATATGCGAGTGTGTGGTTGAAAATATTCTTGGAATATCTTTCTCTGGTAGACCTTTCCACGAAAAGTGCAGCCTTGTAAAATGGCAATGTTGACTTTAGAAAGTGTAGTGGGGCAACGATTGTTTATATTCAAAACTATTTTTGCAGATGGGGTAATGAATATGTTCTCCGCACGCCACTGAATACACCATTCGTTCCATACTTTACTGTATTCATCCTAGGTATACGTAATCTTCCAGATTGCAGTGTTGCATGATCCTGAATAGGATTAAAATTTGGTCGAAGACTTATTCTGAATAATAAATGTTATGATGATTTGCCAATGTTAGCTGGAAAAAGGAGTGAAAATATTTGAAACACAACCTCAAGAACACAACAATTGCGATGGCAAGTATACATACATATTGGTATACTGCGTTGTTGCCATAAAAGGAGGATTAGTGTAATATATGAAACAGTTTAAATATCTTGGAAATGTTTTGATAGGAGATCTTCGTTGTGAAACTGGAAGTAGAATTCACTTAACCCTAACGGAATGGGTGTTTAGTAATAAACAGTCCCCGATATGTCAACGCAAGATATTCCTTTGTCTGAGGGTAAAGCTTGCAAAGACTCGAGTGTGTCAAGTAGCAAAACCTGGACAAAAACAAAGCTGGAATAAAAAGACTAAAATACTTTAAGGTCTACTTTGAGGTGCGTGTACCGTACAAGGGTGGTTAACAAGAAGAGACAGCTAATCAATGAAATCAACGAAAGAAGATAACATGGTGGTTTGATCATTGAAATACTTGAGGGCAAAGTTTGGCTCCATGGGTAAATAGTTAGCGTGCTGCCCTTCGATCACAGGGGTTCCGGGTTCGATTCTGGACAGGGGTCGGGAATTTTAACTACCATTGGTTCATTTCGCTGGCACGAGGGCTGAGTGTATGTGTCTTCTTCATCACCATCATTATCACCACCACCACCACCACCACCACCACCACGACGCGCAGGTCACCTACGGGAGTCAAATCAAAAGACCTGCACCTGGCAAACTGAACATATCCTCGGATACTCCCGGCACTAAAAGCAATACGCCATTTCATTTGGGGGCAAAATGCCTGGAAAACTCCCACGAGGAAACACATTTATGAAGACGTCCTTCAGCTGTACTGGTCTAAAATATTATGAAGAAGCTAAGAGGACAACCCAGAATAGATTCATTTGGAGAAGACTCATCGTAAGGACAAACTAGTTTTAAGACAGAATACATGATGATGATGATGATGATGATGATGATGATGATTACGTAGACACCGTTCAAAAGGAAATGGAGCCTTTCTAAATTGCCAGCAAGTGTTATGGTGTCATTGACGTAGCGAATTGTATTTATTCACTTGAGAGAGGATCATGACTGTACATCGACATTTTTAGTGTCTCCCAAACTCGAGCCAGGGGCAGTGAAATGGAGTGAATGAAGTTGTAAAACACGATGTTGATGTATCGATTGCCTGTAGCTATATGAAACACAGCTTAAACCCTGAGCGTCGGGGAATACATCGCTCCACTATCTCGCTTTCACTAATTAGTACATTATTGCAGGGATGCTCTGGGGAGAAATGAGCTCGTTAATTCGCTCCTCCATAAGCAATACTTGTTATCGCTCGGAAAGCTGCTCGACGTCTGTGGTCAAACACAAGACAAACAAAATTTAGAAGCACTTACTTCTCTCAAATCTTCAGTGAGAATCTACTTTACGAGTATAATTTAGTCAAATTCCCAAAGGAAATGCATTTTAAAGAGACTTCTGCAATCACCAAAAAGAGAAGTCGATATATCAGCATTTTCAACACTGCCATATTTTCACATGGACTCTGACAGTGAATTGGGTGTTTTTCCTGAATTGTAGTACATTATTGCACAACAGCAAAACGTAGCACTTACCTGACTTTTGTATCATATGAAGATGTAAGCCATCCACAATGAGGGTGTTAATCAGAAAGTACATATCTAAAGTTGTTAAAAAAATTACGGAAAAAGCTTTTTACGTTCAACTTTCACCAATAAGCCTGCTCAAACAATCAAAATGAATCATTTAATGTAGCTAATTAACAAACAAATAAACACAATTACATTTAAATACAATATTTAAGAATAGTTTGTTTTGGTATAGTAGCCCTGAAAACATTGGGCAATACACAGTATAAATTTACACTCCTTGCACCAACATCTAATGTCTTTCGCAGTACAGGTGAATCATCAGCGTGTGCCTCTTCGTCTAAACGAAAAAATGAGCCCACATTTTGAACGGGTGAAGTATTTCTGCCGTTTGAATTCGGAGTTAAAAATTGCATTTGAAAATGACGTAACAAATAATAATCTTGCCCAAACTATCACTTAATATGTGAACTGGTTCGTAAGCAGAGTCTTCATCACTGTCATCTACAGTTTTTCTGAACCTGCTTCTACCGGGTGAGTTGGCCGTGCGGTTAGTAGCACGCAGCTGTGAGCTCGCATCCGGGAGATAGTGAGTTCGAACCCCGTTATCGACAACCCTGAAGATAGTTTTCCGTGGTTTCCCACTTTCATACCAGGCAGATGCTGGGGCTGTACCTTGATTAAGGCCATGGCCGCTTCCTTCCCATTCCTAATCCTTTCCTATCCCATCGTTGCCATAAGTCCTATCTGTGTCAGTGCGACGTAAAGCAACTAGCAAAAGAAAATAATAATCTGCTTCTCCCGATAAAATATCCAAGATATCAATATCACTGAGCCCATTTGAGGCATTTTTGTATTGTAGCACAGCTGACAGATTTGGCGCCCAAAACACTTGGCACATCGAGTGCTTCGACAGAGGTTACGGCAAGGAGAAACTACGCTTTTTATCCTTTCAGTTTGAACTTCCCGATAAATCCTGCGTCCTAGTGGACACTAGATAAACTACTACCTCCAAGCGAGGGATGGGAACCGTATGGGACAAGTGCAGCTGTTTATAAACACGTGCGAAATCACGCCCGTATGGTATGCGGGCGCCGTCTATAAACAGGAAAGCAGTTCGCCCGTATCCCGTACGGGCATAGTGTTGAAAGTGTTAGATAGTTTTATTTATGTCTCTCATACCACAAAGTGCTGAAGAATATCCACAGACATTCCGTCAATCATTCAGCAACGTGCGGACTTTGAAGTTAAGCAACATAGGGAATATTTAACGGTTGTTGCAGAAATGTGTGGTGTTTACTCATGATGAGAAGTTATAGACGTGATTATCATCAGGACACAAATACAACAGTCGAACATACAAATTTTTATTACAAAAGTACACCATCTTTAATCTTACAAACTAAGGCTCATTTACATGTCAAATGTATAACATAAAATTTAGAAACAGATTGACAAACCTTACGCAGCCGGGATGAGTGGCTCAGTCGGTTGAGGTGCCAGCCTTCTGACCCCAACTTGGCATGTTCGATCCTCGCTCAGTGCGGTGGCATTTGAAGGTGCTCAAATACGTCAATCTCGTGTCCGTATATTTACTAGTATGTAAAAGAACTCCTGCGGGACTAAATTCCGACACCTCATCGTCTCCGAAAACCGTAAAAGTAGTTAAAGGGACGTAAAGAAAATAACATTATTATTATTAAACCTTTTTGCACCGTGCACATTTGGCTTCAACACGAGATACAGACAAAGTAAAATCAGGTTAATCGGTAGCGTTTCAATGCAATTCTTATTCCTCAAAATGATCGAAAACAAAGGATACTGTCAGTAAAGATAACAAAAGTGGTGTATTTCAGTGCAGTGTCTGGCTCCATGGCTAAATTGTTAGCGTTCTGGCCTTGTTCACAGGGGGTTCCTGGTTTGATTTCTTGTAGGGTCGGGAATTTTAACCATGATTGGTTAATTTCGCTGGCACGAGGGCTGGGTGTATGTGTCGCCTTCATCATCATTTCATCCTCATCAGACGTGCAGGTCGCCTACGGGAGTCAAATCAAAAGAACTGCATCTGGCTAGCCGAACTTGTCCTCGGACACTTCCGGCACTAAAAGCCATACGCCATTTCATTTACAACTGCATTTACGTCGGTCAAAGGACGAAACCTTAAAATCAAGACGAAGGAACAAATAACATGATATAAATCACATACGCCGACAAAGTCGCATCATCAAACACCTTGTCGGGCTCCATGGTTAAATAATAATAATGTTATTTGCTTTACGGCACACTAACTACTTTTCACGGTTTACGGAGTCACCGAGGTGCCAGAATTTAGTCCCGCAGGTGTTATTTTACGTGCCAGTAAATCTACCGACACGAGGCTGACGTATTCGAGCACCTTCAAATACCACCGCACTGAATCAGGATGGAATCTGCCAAGATGGGGTCAGAAGATCGGTGCCTCAACAGCCTGAGCCACTAAGCCCGGCCTGCTGGCCTTTCGTCCAATGGGTTCCGGGTTCAATTCCCTGTCGGGTCGGGGATGTTAAGTTTCATTAGTTAACTTCTATGGCTTGGGGGCTGGGTGTTTATAACATCTTCAGCATTACATCTTACATAGGGCCCCATCCTCACAAACACGCAGATAGCCTATAGGCCGTCAACTTGAAATACCAGCGACAGGTCTCTCCGGAGGTCACACGCCATTATACCAAAGGCCTTATAACCATCCTTTCTTAAATCTAACCATTCCTAAAATGGCTTCCATACGAAATTTTTCAGGAATAACAGAAATACTGAAGTGTGGCGAAAAATAATATCAAATTTCCCTTTGAGAAGTTAAATGGTTATAAATAAGACCCAGATGTTTATGACACGTCATTTTTTATGTTATTCCATGAAAAATAAAAGTTTTTATCAACGGTGACTAAAATTTTGCAACATTCACGGGTCATATAATGCCATATTTTCGCTCTTTTAACTTTTTTGTCATTTTCCGGTAATTTTACATACATTCTCCGTGAATTTTCGTATTTTTTCTCTAGTTTCATCTTTTTATTTCATGTTAACATCCCTGCTTGCAGTAGTCTAAAAGAGGGATTTTTTTTTGCAAGGGACTTTACGTCGCACCGACACAGATAGGTCTTACGGCGACGATGGGATAGGAAAGGCCTAGGAGTTGGAAGGAAGCGGCCGTGGCCTTAATTAAGGTACAGCCCCAGCATTTGCCTGGTGTGAAAATGGGAAACCACGGAAAACCATCTTCAGGGCTGCCGATAGTGGGATTCGAACCTACTATCTCCCGGATGCAAGCTCACAGCCGCGCGCCTCTACGCGCACGGCCAACTCGCCCGGTGAGGGATTTTTCACATCTCCTAAATTTTTGTCTATAATTCCTTATAATTATGTTTCTTAGAAATATATATGTATGTAAATTAGGAGGGCAATCTCCATAGAAAGAAGCAGATCCGTATAAAGCGACAGAATAGTGAGCCTCAATTGAATAATGATTTTACATGTTTCAAATATGGTCCAAAAACATCATGAGATATTGAGCGGTCTTTTTTCCATTACAAGTCAATGTTGCGTGAAAAATAAAAATCGTTCCTTTTTAAAAAATTTAAAATATACGTAATTTGCCACTGCAATTCTTTCAGATCGCCCATCAAAATGAGACATTTATTTCACTCTGTGAAGAGTCGAAAGTTACTTCTGGACTTAATAACTGAATAAATTCCATGTATAATAATAAATGTAATATTATAACTTATTCTAGATTGTAAAAGAATAAATTAAATATAATGTTAATTTAAACAGCGACATGATTTTGAAGATTTCGAATATGTGATCAAAAAACTTTTAAGTGCTGTTTTAATGAATTTTTAGGTCATAAATGCTTACATATTTGTAACGTTGTTATGTCATAGACGTCAGGGCTTAGTCATAAATATGTATTTCATTAAATGAAACACAAATTGAGTGTCGAACCCTTGTCCCGTTTCTGTACGGGACCGTGTATGAGGTGAGAATTATCTTCGCAGCTACTTCTTTACGAGCGTACGCGCTTCCTGACGTCAACTTCATCAAAGGACTTAACGAGATGAAAAGATGAGATGATTAAAACCCGTCCCGGCACATAGCCGAATAGCACCAAGGGGTCTGTCAAGTTTTAATTTCCCTATCTGACGGACGAATCACCATCAACAGCGTCATATGAACGCTCTAGAGAGGTTTGAAATTGAATGGAGGCTTTTGGCACGCAGTTTAGTGATTAGAAATTGTATATCACCTCTCTCCTACGTTGGCGGTGAACATTTTTTTCGACCAACAGGTGTTTACGCTTTAACGATCACGGCCGCCGAAAATTCGAATCGATAACGATAATTCCTCCGCATCTAACGAATCGTTTCTGAGAGACACATCTGTCTAGAATTTGGAGTCGACAGTTTCAGTGACCGAAAGGAAGAAAAGCTCTGAAACTTCCAGGAATGAATAATCAGTGTGATTAAATGAGGCCACTTCGATAAAGGAGTCTCTCAGTCACTGCCATCCATCAATACTTTAGATCACAGCCTGCACGTTTGCTAGGTCACATCACGTCACACATTCTCTACCCCTAATTTCATAGAATAGCCGGACTGACTGGCTTTAATTTTCATATATTTTTTTAATATATAGATAGTGACAAGCCTGGCGGAAGTAAGTGTAACAGTGCGATTAACGTTTCCCACTCTGAGAACTAGGAAGAGTGGAAAAATCATCTTACTGGAATTTAGTGCCATTTAAGCATTTGGAAAGGAATGGGGATACTTTTAATGCAGCTCTCGCCAAAATGCAATCGTACATCGAGTCGCTGCGTGTGCAAAGTGTATAGCACGTATCTAAGGAAGAAAGTCCTTAGAGAAGCGAAGAAACAGTCTGACTCATTGGCGTAGTTTGATTATACTTATGGCAGGTAAAGTAAATAAAATACACAGCAAGTAACCGCACGGCTTGGATGACCTAGCTACCAGCATGCACTCGGGAGAGATCGGGTTCGAACCCCCACTGTCGGCAGGCCTGAAGATGTATTTCAGTAGTTTCCCACTGTCACACCAGGTGATTGTACTTTAATTAAGGCCACGATCGCTTCTTTCCATCCCCTGGCCATTTCCTATCCCATCGTCTGGATAGCACCTCTCTGTGTCAGTGCGACGTAAAGCAACTTGCAATAAAAATGGTAGCTGAGATCATACAAGTGATATTATTATTCTCCCTCTTCATATTTCTGTTGGCCGACTAAGGAACACGATATTCAACAATTGCGTTTGGAGTGGGTTTTGATGTTTGCCCACTAATTGCGCATCCTCTGGCTCTATTGTTCTTTCCTCTTATTTTTCCAGAGGGTACCCGTCTTAATTCTTGGTGCTTTGTCCTGGAACCTCTTTTGTTTAAGCATACTCCTGAAAGAGTCTCTTTCTGTTCCACCCATTCTTGCTTCCATCAACTATGCTGACTTGTTCTTCCTCTTTGGCCAGTAAACGAGAAGCTGGTTGGTCAATCTGGCATGATGCACCTTGTAGACATGTCCATAAAATGCTAGGCGTCTCTTCCTGGCCATGTCCGTTATTTTTTCACGGCATTTGTAGAGCTCTTGGTTGGGTCGCCTCTTAAATTCATTCCCTTCCTTGACTGGTCCTAATATCTTCTTAAACATTTTCCGTACAGTCCTGAGTCGGGATGCCAATCCTGTAAAATTGCCGTAAGCGTTGTGGCACTCATCCCACCCATGCTACAGGCTGAAGCTCCCCATTTGGTGAAACACTGTGTCCTGCTGCGTGAAGAAGTCCGTAACCGCCTTCTGCATTTCTTCGTGCGACAGGAAGGGTCAACACTTGATAGCCTTTTTGAGGGGACCGTAGGCGTGATAATCACATGTGGAGAGATCAAAACTAAAGGGCGGGTGCACAAATGTCTACACCACCCACTTGTTGTTCTGTGTAATGGATGAGGCTGGCCTCCCAGATCGACCGGTGTCTTGAATCGAAACGCGACACGCACGAAACTTGGTGTGTCAGGCCGCAACGGTACTTTTCGACAGACATTTTGCCCCATACACAGTCTTCATTCTCCCATGGACGTCCACCGGAGTTTGTTCCTCTGCAGCCAAGAACAGAATAACAGCACGTTGGTCCTGTTTGGACGCACTTGCTAATAACGTCACCATAACGCACGTGGCCGCATTTAACGCACGCATCTCCGCACGACACGACTGTGACACTAATCCCTTTGCCTACAAGTCCGTGCTTATGTACCCGTATAGGAGTAGCGCTGCGTTTCTTGTCCGGAGGAGATACGCCCTCAAACGGAATCTTTTTTGATCACGCCTTATATTATTGTTTTTACTTAATATTTGCATTACACATGCTGTGCTTTTTACATAAGCCAACAGAGTTGCATTTCGCCAAATACCTTACAACAAACAATAATTTCTACCATCCGGATCTGCATCTTAAAATTCTTCATATTGAGACCAAAGGCTCCATATTCATTTCTTCAGAAATAATAGAAATCCTAAAGTGTGTCAAAAATAACCAAGGAACATATATAAAGGAACACATTTAATTTCCTCACAACTGTGTCATTTATAAATTGTGCACTTCAACAGGTTAGCTTATCTCCGCTGCGCGACTTTCCTTTGACAGTATCTTGTGTTACCGTCAAAGCTTCATTGTACATAAATTACAGTATGTCCAGAATTTAATGTTTTAATATTTACTGTATATGTACCTTACCTACATTTGTAAGATTAAGTTTGTGGAGTCTATAATTATGTAAACGAGCTCGATAGATGCAGTCGCTTAAGCGCGGCCAGTATTCAGTATTCGAAACTTATTGTCGGCAGCCCTGAAGATCGTTTTCCATAGTTTCCGATTTTCAAACCAGGCAAATCTTGGGGCTGTACCTTAATTAAGGCCACGGCCACTTCGTTCCCACTCCTAGCCCTTTCCTATCCCATCGTCGCCATAAGACCTATCCGTGTCTGCGCGACCTAAAGCAACTTGTAAATATTGTACTTATGTAACTCAGCTATGTTTAAAATTAATGGCCAAATTGTGTGGGAATTTCGAGAAGCAAACAGGTGCCCAGCAGGGCTGACAGTTCGCCGTGCTATTCAATATCTCTGGCGAGTACATAATGAGAGCTGAAACTGTGGAATGAGATCGTGGATTTCATGTTGGTGGTAAGAGAATATCCAGCCTATGTTATTAATACGATATGTACTCCTTGCTACTGATGAGAAGGAAATGGCAGAGCTCATTTCTCGCGTAAAAAATGTGACTACAAATGGGACTAAAAATTAATATGAACAAGACCACACTACTTATTTTTCACAGAGAAATTATCCAGCACAGACACCCTCAAGGCCCGGAAAACCTCAGAAATACGTAGGCAAGTCAATAAATACCCGCAATTTTCCTCTAATTGTCTTTAGATTCGCTCTATGGCGTTGAGTGCTCAACAGCAGCTAGATGGTAGCGTTGTCTACGTCTGTGGTAGGTTTTAGCCTTATCAGATCAGTGCAGCTTGCGCTGTTGCGACATAAAGATTACCGGACCACTCTTTTTCCACCTAGAAAGAACAGCGTTCCGAAATCCGATTTTTGTGCTTTGAGGGTGTGCCAGGGGGGGGACATTCATAGAAGACTTTCAGTACAAAACAGGGACAATGTTTTGCCACAGCGAAGTGTTTACCTGTGGATTGAACACTTCAAAATGGGTCGCACGTGCGTGAAGGATGAGGAAAGGTCCGTGCGTCCATGTGCAGCCGTAACTGATGCCAATATTGAACAAGTGCGTGATATGATCCTGAATAACAGACGAGTGACTGTTGACGGCGTGGCAAACCATATGCACATTAGCCATAGCTCTGCTGTTCTTCCTTGGTGAAAACAGAGGTTGACGCGGCTATATTTACATCGCAACAACGCAAGCTGTACTGGTCTGATAACACTGAAACCTACCACAAACGTAGACAACGGTGTCATCTAGCAGCTGGTGAGCACACAACACTATAGAGCCAACCTAAAGGCAATTAGAGAAAACTTGCAGATACTTATTGATTTACAATCGTACTATACCTTGGTACAGTCATTTCCAGTTCAGGCAGCTGTACTCCTGTGATTAAGGGAAGGCAATGACGAATTTGTCTTGTTTATGGAATGGAAGTATGGAATACTACTGAGAATGTGAGTATAATCCAGTCTGATATTTTCAGTGTTCCTCTATAGAGCACAGAAGCGGAGACTTCGTGCTAGAGACGTGAATAAAATCAATTGCTTTGAAATATGGGCTGGCGAAGAAAGTTACGGACACCATGGGACAACATTTCGCACTAATGGTTCCATTATAAACCAGCTCAACCTCAGTATCAGATTGTCATCAATATGTAAACAACGAGTTTTACCATTCTCTGGACACACTATGCGACGTGGGAATGACAGCATAGAAAAACTGGCCATTCTTGGAAATGTTCCCCGCAAGAGAGATCGTGGACGTCTTCCCACTCGATGGTCGAACATTGTCAAGAATACACTGACTTAGCAAATGTCATGGGATAGTCTCCTAATAGCGTGTGGGGCTTCTTCTGGCACTGCGAACTGCAGTCAGATGCCGTGGAAGTGAGTCGACAAGTCCCTAGTAGTCCTCTGGACGCAGCAGACACCAAATCGTTTGCAGAGCGGTCGCCAATGCTTGTCTGTTCGTGGGTGCAGGATCCATGGCACGGAACCTGCGTTCCAAAACATCCCAGATATGCTCGATAGGGTTCATATCGGGGCTCCTGTTTGGCCATGGCAGTCGTTGGACCTCCGCTGTATGCTCCTGGAACCATTCCCGGGCGACGTGGGAGCGATGTGGCGGCGCGTTATCATCTTGAAACACCGCAGAACCGTCTGGGCGCTGGAAGGCCAAAAATGGGTGGAGATGGTCTCCGAGCACCTCAACATACCGCGTACCTTTCAAAGTCTTTTCCAGAACAACTAGAGGGCCCATACCGTACCAGGAAAATGCACCCCAGACCATAACAGAGACACCAGCGCTCTGGACCACACCTTCGAGGAAGGCAGGATCCATCGCTTCATGTGGTGTGCGCCACACACGGTGCCTTCCATCGGCATGGTGCAGTTGAAATCGTGATTCGTCCGACCATATCACGTTACGCCATTGTTCCAGTGTCCATCTATGGTGACTGGCGACAAATGCGCGCCGTTGTGTCCGATGACGTTGGGTTAACAGTGTCACCCGTTTGGGGCACCGGCTCTCATACCCCATAGAACCCTACGTATTGTCCACTGGGAGACGTGTCTAGTACGGACTGTGTTGATTTGTTGATTTGAGCCGTAATTTGTTGCACGGTTGCCCATCTGTCACTACTGAAAATCCGTCTCAGATGTCGTCGGTCACGGTCATCGAGGTTGGCTGGACGGCCGGTCGTTCGTCTGTTGCGGACGGTGACTTCCGCATTCAACCATTCACGATACACCCAGGACATGGTTGATCGTGTGAAGCCGAATTCCCGCAACACTTCCGAAATCGCACTTCCCATCCGTCCACTTCCCACCATACCCCGTTCGAACGGTACCAGCTCACGACGACGTACCATGTTACACCTGTCACATGCACACTGTGCATTGCACAGCCACTGCTCACTAGGTCTCCTATACAACTGCCGCTGGCACAGGGGGCGTGTGGTGCGCAGACAACACACCTGCACATCAGTGTTCCACTGCCCCATGACATTTGCTCAGTCAGTGTATAACTGGGTTGAACAGCTTTAGTGTAGCACGTCTGGCAGAGGATTGCAAGAGATGGAGACCAGTAACCTTCGGATATCATGATACTCATAATTAAGGGAACAAAACGAGAGAGCGAGACTTAAAACCTTGTGGTAACTCCACAATACACAGAATAGTAGACAATTACAGAAATTCTCCGAGGGAAGATCGAAGGTTGGAATTTTATACACAGGCTTCCTACCGTTCTACCTCTTCTTATGGTCAAATTTTCCCAAATCGTTCCCCTCTCACCTATTCGATTCAGTATCTCTTCATTCATAATTCTATCTACCCATCTTCAGCATTCTTCCCTAACACTACATTTCGGGAGCTTCTATTCCCTTTCTTACATACGTAACAAAAATCCACAGTTTTAGCCCTTCAGACACTCAACTCAATGTTGAATGCGCCATAGGGATATGAGTTACGAATTTTGGGTAAGTAAAATACGTATAATAAAATATGAGACTCTGAGACTATATTCGTTATTTATTCCTAAACCTTAGAATCATTTTCTTAATCATCATTATCTCGTCGATTAGACTAACAGTTTGCATTTTCTAGCATTACGAGCGCTAATGTGAGACAATGCATTGCTTCACTTAAGCCCTTATAACTATATTTGGTGTGGACATATTTTTTAAAATAAAAAATAGCCTCAGGGTATTAAACCACGGAATACATTACAGAAAGAATTAGTCAAATACGTTAATTTGGCTAGGATTTGAGTAAAAATGAAAACGAGTAAAGAAACAAGCGATTTTAGGCTGTTTTACGGGAACTGCATTTCTCCCGGAAGGGATTTTCAGAATTTGTTCCTATTTGAGTTTGACAGATCTAGCCAAGACTCACAATTTGAAATATTTCATGGTCCTTTAGATCATCAACATTGTGCAAAATTGAGAAAATTGCTTAGTTGTACGTTTTTCGTAGCATGGGGACCCTACCTTGTCCGCTAAGATTTTGTTTTCAAGCTTAGAAAGTAACGTGTTTTCCTGTTGTGCGTTTAGGCTGAGGTTGAATTTGAATAAAGTCGAATCGGAAGTCCAGGAATTTAATTTTTTGTCGTAAGAACTACATCTTATTTTTATTATTTTATTAAAACACTTCTCCACAGGAAATATGGGTAGTAACGGGGCACAGGATGCAACAAGTGCCTTACAATAATTATTGTATTTAGGCCTACACATTATAGTACAAACACTGATTAACAGGTATATACAAAACTGTAGATCACGGCATCTTCATTCTTGCTAAAGGAACGGCCGCACAATGTTGCAGTTGACAGAAGAACAGAGTGTTGCATAATTGTGTAGACCTTCGGTGGAAGACCCAGTTCTTGCAGACTCCTGTGAAGTGTGTGTGGAATAAGGCCGTTGACTGACAGAATCGCAGGGATTGTCCGTACCAGTTTCATCTTCCAGATCCTCTTGATCTTGATTATTATTATGATTATCATTAGTATTATTAAAAATTAAATTAACACTTTCTCTCTCGTTTATGTTCACTAGATCTGAACTGGTTGCTGGATCCTCTATCTATTTCATCGATTGAAACACGTGAGAAATCAGAAGAATGCTTATTATTATTTACTTATTAAGGATTTTGATTGTTATCAGTAGAAATATTTTCTTCGAGCTGTAAAGAATGTCTCATGGGGATGTCGGTAGTTGAGAGACGTTCCTTCTGTGCTGACTGTGGAATGTTTATCTATTTCCACCTCGCGGCGGAGGCATGACTCTACTTCAATCACAAGAGCAGTGTAGCGCAAAGGAAGCTGTCCGGTCTGCGAGACAGGCGGTGCTTATCTGATGCTCGGCGTCTAAACGTGTGCGGCCCCCGTCGGCGTCACGTCGCGCCCGATGTCTTCCAGTATCTCGTCCATCAGTAATGTATCTGTCGAGCTGTTACACGCTTTTCGTAACCGTGCATTGTCAGCTCATCCGGTAAAATTGGCAGGGAGATATTCTAACGTTCAACTACATATAGCATTGTGGTCAACAACCTCGTGAACTTGGAATATGTACAGTCTCATAATCATGGTGATTATTGCTTTATTAAATTTCTTCTTTCCTTCTTTCTTTCTTTCTTTCTTTCTTTCTTTCGTAATCATTTTACCATCCAGGGTTGCTTTATTTTTCGTAGACGCAGTGAGGGATCACAATTCTATCAACCTAAGGCCTGTGTCTTGAAGCGTGAGACTTTGGGTCGAGTGGATACAACTGGGAACAGGACCAGTACTTCGCCCAGGTGGCCTCAACTGCTATGCTGAACAGGGGCCTTGTAAGAGGATGTGAATATTATAAGTGACAGGCAAGGAAGAGCAAAGTTATGTGCAGTCCCCTCATTTGCCTGGAGGATAAGTGGAAAACCATCGAAAAACACTTCGAAGGTAGCTGAGGTGGGAATCGGAACCCCCTCAACTCTAATGACCTACAGAGGCTGAGTGAACCCTCGTACCAATTTCCAAATTTCGTGGTAGAGCCGGGAATAGAACCCGGGCCTCCGGTGAGTGGCAGCTAATCACAGTGACCACTACACCACAGAGGCGGATTTTGTTAAATTTCATGATGAAATTTTCTTGCTTCCAGACTCAAAGATATACGAAAGATTACAGTGTACTTAACGGTACAGTACTAATTTTAATGCCGGCCCCGTGGTGTAGGGGTAGCGTGCCTGCGTCATACTCGAATGTTGTGGGTTCGATTCTCGGCCAGGTCAGCGATTTTTATCTTGATCAAAGGACTGGTTCGAGGTCTACTCTGCCTACGTGATTACAGTTGAGGAGCTATATGACGGAAAGATGGCGGCCTCGATCTAGAAAGCTGACAATAACGACCGAGAGGATTCGTCATGTCGACCACACGACACCTCGTAATCCACAGACCTTCGGGCTGAGCAGCGGTCGCTTTGTAGGCCATGGCCCTTCGAGGTAGTTGTGCCATGGTCGGGGGGAAGCTATTTTCAAGAAGTTTTTGTTAGAAATCGTACCTGATCAATCGGACTCTGGTTCACACTAATGTAAACCAAGATAGACAGAGAGATTATGAATCATCGAATTGAATTGAATTGAATTGAATTGAATTGAATTGAATTGAATTGAATTGAATTGAATTGAATTGAATTGAATAGAATTGAATTGAATTGAATTGAATTGAATTGAATAGTTTTTCATCTGATTGCATGACTGTGGTGCCGTACCCATCTATGTCAAGCATGGCGTCTCAGCATTCCCAGCTCAAGTAATGTGCCACGATGGCCATCTTGACTATTCCTGGCCAGGTCATGGATGTTTATTTGGATCTTTGGGCTGGTTCAAGGTTCACTCGGCCTTCGTGATTACAATTGAGAAGCCATCTGACGGTGAGACGGCGGCCACAGTCTAGGAAGCCAGGAATAATGGCCGAGATGATTCGTCATGCTAAACATACGACACGTTTTAATTAGTGTTGTGCAAATGGGAAACTAACTCAAAACGAATATTTATTAATCATCATTTGAGTTAAAAGTACAAAACTTTGAAAATGTGAATAATTTCATTAAAATAATATAAGCCAAAGTACATTCTTAGTAGGCTCGATCATATTTACAAATTATCTCGTTAAAAGTAAACCACATGTAAATCAAAATTGTAAATTACTGAATGCATTATATTTTGTGAGTCGAGATGTAAGAAAAGTACCAAAATCTGAAAATTATACAGCTAACAGGAGGACAAGATTCAACATGTATTTACATAGAACAATCTCCCGAATTATTGTAGGCCTACTTCTTTTAGAATTTGCTTCAAGTCACATGAATAGGTCTTATTTTCACGATGGGATAGGAAGGGCCTAAGAGTGGGTAGGAAGCGGCCTCGGCCTTAATTGAGGTACTGCCCCCGCATTTGCCTGGTGTGTAATCTTCCGAATTCAATATGGTATGTCGTCTGTTTGTTTGTTTGTTTGTTTGTTTGTTTGTTTGTTTGTTTGTTTGTTTGTTTGTTTGTTTGTTTGTTTGTTTGTTTGTTTGTTTGTTTGTTTGTTTGTTTGTTTGTTTGTTTGTTTGTTTGTTTGTATATCATGAAACATCCTTTCGATACTTCGCATTTGCACACATCCATTTTACAATAGATGAAAGTAAGCTATGGAACATGCAAAAATACTGTGTGTAGTTATTGTTGTGTAAATGGAAGTTAAACTCAAACCAATATTTATTAATCAGCAATTAAGTTAAAAGTACAAACCATTGAAAAATATGATTAAATTCATTAAAATAACATAAGCCAAAATACATTTTAGTCGGCTGCTAAATAATACGCAAAATTGCAGTTTTTATCTAGGAACATGAAACTGGTATCATTTTGTGTAGCTATGTTTCCTCAATTAGTTGTGAGATTTAGAAATTGTGGAATTACGTGTGTTTTTTCGAAGGTATTCATCATATTTACAAATTATCTCTGTAAAAATAAACCAACTGTTAATCAAAACTGTAAATTACTGAATTCATTATATTTAATGAGTCGAGATTTAAGAAACGTTCCAAACTCTGAAAATTATAAGCTAACAGGACGACAAAATTCAAGATATATTACGGAATGTACATACATAGAACTATCTCCCGAATTATTGTTATGTTTTTAGAATTTGCTTCAAGTCACATAGATAGGTCTTATGGCGACGATGGGATAGGAAAGGGCTAGGGGTGGGAAGGAAGCGGCCTTGGCCTTAATTAAGGTACATCGCCAGCATTTCCCCGGTGTGAAATCTCCCTAATTCAAGCTCACGGCTACGCGACCTCCGTACTGAGAAACTAACTCATAGAAGCCACTTTTACCAGTGTGTCTCTTCTCGTCACACTCTAGAGACATTATTTCATTTGTGTTAGTTTCACAGGCCCTGACACAGTTGTCCCCTTCCGATTCGCTGAATCTTGCACTTGCCGACTCAAAAATCCATACAGATGTCTCTCCAAAAACTGTTTGTGAGATGCAATTAAATAAATCGTCATTATTTTGAGTTTCATTCCTTCAAAGACATATTTATGATCACTTGATTTCCCCATTGAGAAATCTGATACCATGTTTAACGACGATGTCCCTCAATAACGGGTACAGAGAAAGACAACTTTTAAGAACATTTTAGTGTTTGTTTAGAACACGTATATAGCCGAGAGTATGTAACTAACGATTAAAGTTTAATGTCTCAATTTACAGATAAAAAGGGATTCTACCTGTTGCAAAAGAAAGTGAGACGTAGTTTTTATGGAATAGCGCTTCAAAGTGAGGCAAACTTGTGCTAAATATATGACGTCACATGCATACTCTGTTATAAGATGGCGCAGTGTTGACTCGCGCCCTAAGTTTGAGATTAGATAATTATCGTGAATACATCGTGGTCAATTGAGGAGGATCACAAATGTAATAATGGTAAAGAGAGTTTGACGTCACACGCATACTCGGTTATAAGATGGCGCTGCGTTGACTCGCGCGCTCAGCTGGAGGTTTCATATTTCAACATACACATCCAATGAAATTGAAAGGCATTTGATTTTCTCAAACATCACTTTAATTTCAATGTTGTGCCGAGCATTATATCACGGACACTTACTATACCGAGTTCTATTGAATAAAATTTACTATCCACATAATGTTTGTCTTTTATTTGTAATAACTAAGTCTACGATAAACCTCAAAACCCTACGGTCACTATGATAGTTGTAGATTACTGCCAATGTTTTTCCATCAGTCAGTACATAAGTAATTTATGAATAAACGTTTATTTCAGGTTGTTCTATTGCGTACTGTACAAACCCCTGTAATTCCATACACACTAAAAATCTGATACAAGCTTATAACGATTTTCATACTTGAAACAGTCCATACCACCACCTCTTGAAAAATGTACTCTTCCTTATGAAACAGCCTGTGCAATCTCAAACTCATTCCAATTAAATACTGGACGAATGGTAAGCATTATCTGATATTTTCAGTCGCTACTTTATCTCTCTAGCTCCACTCAACTTAAAAAGAAGAGACTAGTTGATTCGGGCATTGTCTCTTCACATGTTCATCCACTCATTGTGATTCGTGCACTTGGCTGGTAGCTCGCCCGGCCACCCACCCTGCGTGTGTCCAATAACCATTCCACATCTCATTTCATCTCTGGATAGGAACTTAATTTCAGAATTCGCATTCGAATTCAGCTCCATTATTCCCTTTTTGTTTGGCGCTGCGCATTGATTTTGCATCGCACGGCCGGTTGAGCTAGGTAGGAGCCAGGCAGGGAGCAGAGAATGGACAGAAACACTTTCTGGTTCGGCTGCCAACCGAGCTTTCATTCTACTTTTTACCACCCAGCTTATCGGCAACGGCTGAAGATAATGAGATCAACAAAGGGAGACCTTGATGTAACTAGCACGCTTTGTACAGTAGTTGTCCTGTTAATGAAGTTCGGAAAAGGCCATAATCCTCTTTCCAGTCCTCCGGTTATCAAAGACAAACCATTCACTCCATCGCTTGATGATAAACTTAATATTTTTCACTGAACAAACCTAAGTAAAGAGAACGAATACTGGGAAATCTCCGTAATTGACCTGCTCGAAGCAGTAGTTTAATAATAAGTACCATTACAGTGTTGTTGTTCGCGTCATCAGTCTAAAAGTTGGTTTGATGCAGCCCTCAATGTCACCCTATCCCTTGACCGAATTTTCATTTCTACATAACTACTACATTCTACATCTGCTCTAATTTTCTTGTCATATTCATAGCTTCGTCCACCCCTACCATTCTTGCCGCCTACACTTCCATCAAAAAACCAGCTAAACAAGTCCTGGGTACATTAACGCGTGTCCTATCATTCTATCTCCTTTACCCTAGTCGATATCCTCTCACCATCTAGATTAAGTATTTCCCATTCGTGATTCGATCTACTTGTCTCACATTCAGCATTCTTCTGTAACACCACATTCTCTTTTTCTGAGCTAGTTATAGTCCATGTTTCACTTTCATACAATGCTCAGGACGAATATCTACAAAAACATCTTTCTGATTGCTATAACAATGTTCGAAGTGAGCAAATTCATTTTCATAAGGAAGGCCTTCCTTGCTTGTTCTGGTCTGAATTTTATGTCCTCTTCACTTCTACCACCGTTAGTTATTTTATTACCCAAGTAATTTATCTCCTGCTTTAAGACTTCATTTCCTAGTCTATTTCCCCCTGCATCACCTGACTTCGTTCGACTGCACTCTATTACTTTTGTTTAGAATATTTATTTTGATCTTGTACTCCTT
Organism: Anabrus simplex; assembly: GCF_040414725.1. Classification (NCBI taxonomy): domain Eukaryota; kingdom Metazoa; phylum Arthropoda; class Insecta; order Orthoptera; family Tettigoniidae; genus Anabrus; species Anabrus simplex. The sequence continues at coordinate 37,088,652 of NC_090270.1, read as the reverse complement.
TGCCAAAACTCAGTCCATACCGTTCAGCAATTTGTCGAGATCTACTGCAGACCAAGAAAAAATAACAAAATCATCGGCAAATGTCAGGGATTTGACTTCCTCTCCTTAGATTGCGACCCCTTTCCAAATTCCTCTTTGATTGCGTCTGTTCTGTATAAATATTGTAAAGTAGAGAGGAAAACTCCAGCCTTGCCTCACTCCTTTCTGGATTTCTGCTTCTCTTTCAAAATCCTTGACACCTTTTCGAGATCTGCGAATGCCATGTACGTGGGTTTGTCTTTCTTAATTCGATCATCTAACAACAGAAGTAAAGTCAGGATTTCTTCACGTATTCCTACATTTCTTCTGAAGCCAAACTGATCTTATCCCGACTGAGCTTCAACTTGTGTTTCAACATTTTTCCAAATAAAATGAGTTAACACTTTGAAAGCGTAAAGTAATGGTGGGGTAGTTTTCATGCTTGTTAGCATCTGTTTTCTTGGGAATAGGTATAACAATATTCTGTCTACCATCGGATGGCACACTTCCTGTATCATACATTTTATAAACTAAATGAAATGACCTCTCAATGATGGTTACTCATTTTTTTTCCAGTTGCTTTACGTCGCACCGACACAGATAAGTCTTATGGCGACGATGGGACGGGAAAGGGCTAGGAGTGGGAAGGAAGCGGCCGTGGCCTTAATTAAGGTACAGCCCCAGCATTTGCCTGGTGTGAAAATGGGAAACCACGGAAAACCATTTTCAGGGCTGCCGACAGTGGGGTTTGAACCTACTATCTCCCGAATACTGGATACTGCCCACACTTAAGCGACTTCAGCTATCGAGCTCGGTGTGGTTACTCCTAAGGATGTCAGTAATTCTGAGGGCATATCTTCAATTCCAGGTGCCCTGTTCCAATTTTATCTTTCAATGTTCTGTCGAATTCTGACCTCAAAATTGGGTTGCGATAATAGGGCATCCCTGGTGCCTGGCGGGAGTGAATCATCGTACAATGGATAGAAATTCTGAATCTGCAAAAACAGCTGGAATTTTTTCAAGAGCCCTATGTTACGTACGCTATAGCAGCAAGTTTCATCGCTTCTAAAGCTATAGCGGGATCTACCAGTTTACAAAGAGTGATAGCTGTGTTAGTTGTGTAACTCGTCTGAAGTCGAGCCAATTAAATATCAGTCGTGTTTTGTGATTGTCATCAGGTCTACAGTATAATCGTACCTGTATGCGTGCAGATGCTCTGTGAAGTGTTTGAGAATGACTGTCAAATTGAAAGGTAAGCTGTTAATCAAGATTAAGGAAGGGATCTTCGTTCCAAATAAATGCCATACCTGGCGACCAGCTGTGTGGAGTACAATAACTTCTGAAAAAGAGTACTAATAGGGAATGTTTTCATTCATTTTCAGCTATAATTGTTTATGAGTGCTCGTAGTATTTTGGTCATTCTAAATTAAAATTAAATTAATTAAAATTAATAACCATCCAACGAAAGCAAAAAAAAATTGTGATATTTGCCGATGATATCCTATTTTATCTGAGTCTGCATATTATCTGGAGAAATTGTAGAAACGTATGAAAACAGTACTGGGGAAGAAGAAGATGAAGGTTAAAGAAATCCAAAATAAAAGTAATGGAGTTCAGACGAACGGAGTAAGGTGATGCAGGTAATATTATATTACGAGATGATGACTTAAAAGAAGTAGGTGAGTACTGTTACTTAGGTATTAAAACAACAAATAATGGCAGAAGTAAGGAGGACATGAAATGCAGACTAGCACAAGCAAGGAAGGCTCACGTTGAACATTGATATAGGAATTAGAAAGATGTTTTCGAAGACTTTCGTCTGGAGGGTTGCATTTTGTGGAAATGAAACACGGACATTAATTAGCTCAGAAAGAAAGAGAAAGCTTTAGAAATGTGGTATTACAGAAGAACACTGAAAGTGAGGTAGAGAGAATGGCGGATGAAGAGATCGAATGATAGAACACATCTTTAGACAAGAGGACTTATTCAGTTGGTTTCAAGGTGTGTGTAAGAGGAGAGAATGGCAGGGATAGACCAAGGTACGAACTTGACAAGAAAGTTAGAGTAGATATAGGATGTAGTAATTACGTAGAAATGAAAATGTTAGCACAGAATAGGGTGACATGAAGGTCTGCATCAAACACGTTTGTGGACTGATGACCCAAATGAAAACAGAGAGTGCCTTCTTCTTAACAACTTTCTTGCTCTTATTCTTTTTTTTCTACCGCTTTTCCCACACCACTGGGTTCACGGGTGGATTTGTCCCTGTTTTAGGGCCGGATGCCCTTCCTGACGCCAACCATATATGGAGGATATAAACACTATTGCGTGTTTTTGTAGTGGTTAGTAGTATAGCGTGCTGTCTGAATATGAAGGGGAAAGTGTTGAGACAAACACAAACAAACATTTACCGGGCCAGAAGAATTATTCAAAGGCGATCAAAATCCCCGACCCCGCCGGGAATCGAACCCGAGACCTCCTGAACTCAAGGTATCAATGCTGACCATTCAGCCAATAAGCAGGACTCTTTTTCATAACAATAGTTATGTTTATTATTGCTTATATCATTGGCAGAAAATTCTACCCTTGCACTCCTCTCCAAGTACCCCCAGGGACACGCATACTCCCGGTTGATGAACATTGTTCCTTCTGCTCTCATTCATCTCCGCTAGATGACAGCATCACTGAAAGTTTGCAAGAGTTTTTCTAATACAACTAAAATGATCAATCGTTGTCAGGTTACCTTAATCGTTGTTTCTTATACTGATTGCATTTCCTATTCCATCCTAGAAAGCAGAGTGGACAATGCACAGTGTCCTAGATCGACCAAATGGAAACACTTTCAACTTGCTTTTCTCTAGGAGAGCGCCAGGTTATCTTAAAAGCAGCGATGCGGAGGGTGTTCTGGCGAAGAACAGTTTAGATACGGTGCATATTATACGGAGTGCATTGAGTGTTCGAAATGGAACCATAAAGAAATAAGTCTAAAAATAACCCGTACCCGTAAGGAGGTCAAGCGTTAATAGTAAGTTCTTTGATGCACTAGTCTGCAGTTGCACACACATTCGAGACTAGAAAATTTCATCACTAAGGTTTTCAGTATGTTAAGCGAATGTTATCTCACATAAGATATCAACAAAATATTAAAAACTATTTGATAGATTGAGGCATGTTATGATCACTACAAACATGTAACTTGATAAATTTATTATATACATACAGCCAGTTTCAATGAATGCATCAATTAATCATCACTGGTCTGCATTTAGGGGAGTCACTCAAGTGTCAGTTTCCCTATCAACTATTTACCTACTCGTTTTTCTTATACGATTTTAAAGAACTTAAAAAATTATCGAACATTTCCCTTGTTGACTTTTTCCAATCTCTAATTCCTCATCGTGTAAATACATTATTTGTCCCAATTTGTCCTCTTGTATTCTAACTTTATCTTAATATTACGACCTTCCCTACTTTCAAAAGCTCCACTCAAGGTTCTTCGTCTTCTGATGTCATTCCATGCCATCTCTCCACGAACAGCTCGGAACATACCGCTCAGTCGAGCAGCTCGTTTCCTTACTCTGAAGTCTCTCAGGCCGAACTTTGCAACATATTCGTAACACTACTAGTTTTTCGAAAATCTTCCTGAACTTTTTTGTTTCATTGAATATCGTTATTGTTCATAGGGTTTGTGTTGTTTATTTCGTCATTGGTGATTTTTATAGTGAAGAATATATACATGGTGATTTAGCAATTAATCGGTCTATTCTTTTAGGTTAAATTATCTATAATATTTTTTAGACCAAATTTGATTAGTATTTTACTGGGATGAGATGGATTGGGATGGGTTTCTTATTGTTTACTAGTTTATTATCAGAATATGAAGTCTTATAATGTTGGATTGTTAACAGCTCTTTCTAATCGAATTAGATTTGCGGGCTTGTTGATGGTCATTCCTTGAAGAATAAGTTATAGAGCTGGAATAATGTGTATGATTTAGATTTTGGTAAGAATTCTTTTGTTATAATTCTGATTTGTGCAATAGTGGTGCTGGCAGCTGTAACTAAGAGTGCAAAAATTCATTTATCTTCCTGACTTTCGGCGGCCATGGCTGCTCCGACACCCGTTTCAGCTTTAGTACATTAGTAGCAAATGTGGTTTATTATGTTTAATAGCGCGTTTGATGATGCTTGTTGTTTTAAGGGGCCTAACATCGCAGGTCATCGGCCCCAATAGCGCGTTTATTGATGCATAGTAATAGATTCATTTTCCATTCGATCTTTTCCTGTTCGTGTATCAAGTAATCCTGGTGAGGATTACATACACTAGAGCCATACTCTAATTGGTGTCTTACCAGGGAAACATACGCCCTCTCTATTACATCCTTGCCATAACCTATAAGTACCCTCACAAATCGATCCGTAATCTTTATTTGTGCCCTCATTATTACTATTTATATTATGTATAATAATAGTGTGATTTAGTGATTCTGGCAAAATTACGGAAGTGCTCCCTTGCTTACACTTAAGCAGTCTCAAGCTAGAACACTGTTAATAATAACTACTACTTTTAAATTATGCAAAAGATAAATGACGGCAATAAGATAAAATCGGAAATAGTATTAATAAAATAATCAAAGTGATGTTAAAGAAGAATCGTATCATATATACAAAACAAACATAATATCTATAGGCTTATATATAAAACACATTGTACGTACATAAAAATGCATACGAATATTAAGTACTATATAAAAATTAAAATAAAGTGTCCGGCTTCATGGATAAATGGTTATCGTGCTGGCCTTTTGTCATAGGGGTCTCGGATTCGATTCCCGGAATGGGCGGGAATTGTAACCATAACTGGTTAATCCCGCTGGCACGGGGAATTGTTGTAGGTGTAGTCATCATCACTATTTCATCCTCATCACTGCGCGCATGTCATCTACGGGAGTCAATTCAAAAGACCTGCACCTGGAAAGCCGAATTTGACCTCGGATACTCCCGGCAATTAAAACCATACGCCATTTACTTTTTTCAAAAGAAGTTTATAAAATACTAGGTGATGACCCGTGCTTCGCTACGGAATTGCACATTGTGAACAGAATTCTAGGTTAGGTAGTGTACACGTTGTGAGATTATATTAAACTACATAGCTCTTAACGTTACCCTCCGCGAATGCGATGGGGTAGTCATCATACGCCTCTTCTCATGTGAAGACTGGATTACGGAATTGTCATTGTACTGGCAGGCACTTTTGCTTAATATCAGTCACAATCAAGTTGGAGGGCTCTCGTTATAATATCAGACACTCATTCTCCATCTGACTTTTACATCCGCAGGAAAACTTAGTGGTTTGTCAAACTTAAATAAATATAGACCATTACAAAAAAAGTCAGCAGGAATGCCTCGTTTATAAATGCAGATCTTTATTTCTAGAGTTACTGCTCTGAAAATATACGACATATCAACAAACGGATTTCACCATCAGGCGCCTATTTTAGTGTTCTACATGGTTGGTCCTATGACATTTTCTCGTATCCCCTATATTTATGGGTTAGATTAAGTTAGAATTATTGAATAGGGTGAAATTTGGGTACAGTTTTAACATATTACTTTATTTTTGCAACTCATGTGACACCTAGAAACAGAAAATTTGGCTAACATACGATCACTGGTCGTGTTAATGTTCATGCTGAAGTTAATGATTCTATCTTTCATATGAGTGTATCAAACGTTAACATATACGTGTAAAAAGTAAAAAATTAATATGCATTAGAGAAATACAGCTCTATTTAACGTATAAGAGATAGATATACGACAAAACGTCATTGGAACAAAGTTGTAGATCTCTCCAAATTCAACAACGATTGTGCTATCCGTTTTGTGATACGACTTACCGTTTAACCACCAATTAGCTCGAAACGAAGGTCTGCACCGTCATTAAAATGGCATCCATAAATATATCGATATTTCCGGTGTCAAATGTTAACATTTGAACAGTTTGGAATGTTTAGCCAAACAAAGGAGTGTCCATGTTTCGAGATAAGCACTCGCATACACACGAAGTAATGAAGGAAGAAAGTAATGCAATTAAGGAAGTTGAAATTAATAGAAAATAGTGTTATAACTAAGGACAGCCGGAGAGGACAAATATGTAAGTACCAGGTGGGAAAATAAAATGTCACTCAATAAATTGTGATTGTATGAGTTACGGATATAAGAAGGCGGTAACAGAGGAGACATTTAGGCGCACGGATTCTTAGGTAAACAGATAAGAAGATGACTTATGGTGTTATTACTTAAGCTTAAAGAGGCAAGGCAGAGGCAAGAAAATAATTAAAGCGGAAATCAGAAGTAGAATAGAAAGACAGTAAAAATTCTAGCAAATGCCAGAAAACACCTCACGGTGTGAAATAATGGGCTACACACCGCGGTACTGTTCAAATATTAACAACGCCTCTTAGTGCTATTCGAGGACGATTGTAACCTCCCACGCTATTCCACCAATATCCATCAGAATGGCCGATTAACGTCTCTCTTTCTTTATACCCAAAGGAACTATCACGAGTTTACAGGAATGATGACGAAAATGGCAATACGTTACTTCCCTGCTGGCAAGCAGTCAGATAAGTTGCCATGGTAACCTGCAGGTTCGTTGTCGGTCTATCGGGGACTAAATACTGAGCATGAGACCCGCAGAACATAGTAATTTTCTCCGCCATTTGAAGAGTAAATTAAAATTATGTTCATAACAAAAGTTGTTCATAATGAAGGGACGTATTGCATATATTCCGCGGATTTTACATAAAATCAAGACTATAGGAGAAAATGGAGGAAAACTCCTCTGGTTTTCCTATAAACCCCATCAATTCAGAGACTCTTATGTCACATGCATATAAAAACCTTCCCTGGGATGAGTATACCCCAAATAGGAATTTTGGTAGAGATTTATCCAGCCGTTTCCCCGTGATGGTGGAACAAACAAACAGACACTATCAATAAAAACCACTGATACGGTCTTGAGTTGACCTAGAACGGACAAATATCTGAAAAATTGACGAAACGGACGAAGGTACCCAAATATCGCCTTCAATTCAGAGGTGAAGAGCAGGAAGAGTAGGAGGAAGAATATGAAAAAAATGAAATGTCGTATGGCTTTTAGTGCCGGGATATCCCAGGAGGGGTTCGGCTCGCCAGGTACAGGTCTTTCTATGTGACTCACGTAGGCGACCTGCGTGTCGTGATGAGGATGAAATGATGATGATGACAATACATTCACCCAGCCCCCGTGCCATTGGAATTAACCAATTAAGGTTAAAATCCCCGACCCGGCCGAGAATCAAACCCGGGATCCTCTGAAGCGAAGGCCGGTACCCTGACCGTTCAGCCAACGAGTCGGGCAAGAAAAATATAATGATCTGTAAAAGGAAGAGGAAGTAGGAGGAGGTGTTTTCAGGCCAAAACTAGGTGATTTATCCTTGTTTATACAGTATTTCGGCAAGTTGAGTTGCTGGACATGCTTCTGACGTGATTATCCCAATGAAAATATTTCTTCATGTTAACACATAAGTACCTACAGTGAGGTGCTTCCACCCCATCAACACAATAATTAAAACTGAGAGGACTTCTCCCCTTGGTACGACCTTTCACCCCGTCTACTCTCTCCTGTCCCTCTCACATTGTCGAGGTCCCTTTGCAGTTGCTCACAATCCTGTAACAGAATCCTGTATAGAATAACACCACCTGGTCCTTACTCACATCATTTATGATATATTAGTTTGCCCTGCGTGAAAATGGAAAACCACGGCGGCGATTATTTTAAAGAGAAGCTGATACAGGGCGAGTCCTGCCATGGTTGCCGTTCTTCCTGCATGCTGTGTGAACGCAGCTGCCGTCTCCGTACGCTCGTGAAAACCCACTATCATCGATGAATGGATAATTATATAGAAAAACAATAAAAACTTACCCATTTACAGTGTCTTAGTCTACAAAGGAACGTTGCGGAGTGTAATTATATTCCATTTCACTCGTTGTACTTCAGCTTCATGATTTTGTGACAATTTCATTTAAAAATAAACAGCGCGCAAATAATATGCTGTTCTCGAAATCGACTTTCAACCTATTAGGTCGTGTTACGTACATTTAGTACGTGTTGAAGAGATGTTGTCTGCCTCTGTGGTGTAGTGGTTAGCGTGATTAGCTGCCACGCCCGGAGGCCCGGGTTCGATTCCCGGCTCTGCCACGAATTTTGAAAAGTGGTACGAGGGCTGGAACGGGGTCCAAACAGCCTCGGGAGGTCAACTGACTAGAGGTGGGTTCGATTCCCACCTCAGCCATCCTGGAAGTGGTTTTCCGTGGTTTCCCACTTCTCCAGGCAAATGCCGGGATGGTACCTAACTGAAGGCCACGGCCGCTTCCTTCCCTCTTACTTGCCTGTCCCATCCAATCTTCCCATCCCTCCACACGGCCCCTGTTCAGCATAGCAGGTGAGGCCGCCTGGGCGAGGTACTGGTCATACTCCTCAGTTGTATCCCCCGACCAAGAGTCTGAAGCTCCAGGACACTGCCCTTGAGGCGGCAGAGGTGGGATCCCTCGCTAAGTCTGAGGGAAAAACCGAACCTGGAGGGTAAACAGATGATGATGATGATGATGATGAAGATGATGATGAAGAGATGTTAAGTACAAAATAAAAATGGCCAACCAGACACCAGTGGGATCCGAACCCACAACCTCCCACCATAGCTCAATTGGTAGAGCAACCGATGCGGTCTGGTTGGCCATTTTTGTTCTGTACTTAACATCTCTTCAACGCGTACTAAATGTACGTAACACGACCTAATAGGTTGAAAGTCGGTTTCGATTACAACGCGGTCGTAAAAATTCAATATTCATTAATATGCTGTTCATCGATTCATTTAGAAGGCATGCAACGCAACGAAATGATCAATTACTCCTGTGTATGAAGCAAGAAGAAATCACGCTGCACGGTGTACGGAAACTTACCGCAGACTACCTAAGACCTTGATATCAATGGTAGAGCAATATTTGAGTCAGTTGGATATTGTATCATCCCTTCATCGAGATATAGTCGAGAAATAATGGACAATTCTACCCAATTTAGCACTGTAACTCCATTATATTTCCCTTTAGGAAAACAATCGCCCTGATTAGCCCACTCTCTGAATCAGATCCTAGCTCAGTAGTCGGATTTTTGAGGGGTAGAAAGGAAGCGTGTGAAGGACATCGATTGACATATTTGCTGCTGAAAAATCAATTGCCCTTGGTCTACCAACAGACTGCTGCTCATCCCGGTGACTTTCAGATTATGAGGTGATGCGTGGTCAACGGAACGAATGCTCTCGTTCGATATTCTTGAGTTTGTATACTGAGGCTGTTATCATATCGTCAGATAACTTGTCAGCTTTTCTGGCGTAGGCTGAGTGGACATAAAACCATCTCTCAGATAAAGGTAAAAATCATGATTTTTATTCGAACTCGGGGTCTCCAGGTATGAGACAGGTTTCCAACCCACAAATTCTGGGACATTAAATGCTCGCCCGTAAAAATTAACTAGAACTGTCATAGATTGCCCAACAGAGATCAGGTCCTCTGAACTGACTGATAGTCAACCTTGAGGCAGTCAAATCAAGGTGCCTACCTTCGGTAGTTGAAGCCAACTTTTTTTAATCGATAAGAATACAACTGTGGACTATGAGCATAACTCATTCTGTATTCAGTTTTCTTTTCAGCCAGTCTTCCTTTAATCTCTTGCTTGAAGATTCTTTCTTTTCATCTGTCCAATACTTTCCCCGTTTTTTGTTGGTTACTGGAACCTCCCCAAATGTTTTAATATGATTTCTGAATGCAGATTTGTAGTGGATGTCTTGTTCTACGATGCTCATTCCTTTCAGATCCTTCTTCTGTTAATAAGCCGTTGTTCATATAAGTTGCTTTTTGCAGTGAACACGTGAAAATGTTTGAAAATCTTTATTATCGTCGCTAATTCTCGAAATGTATTCAAAAGATTAATAATTCGTTTTCGTATGGCGACTGATATCCTACAGGGTGTTTTAAAAATCATCGTTAATGCGTAATAGGTAATTGTCACCGAATTTTCTGGGACCGAGAATTTTCCCATGATTTTTGTTCCTTTCTTCTCAATTTCTTCGATGTATTATCTAGCTGTCAATTATAGACATTCCGAACCACATAGGCACTCTAGTTGGAGCGCTGTCTCATAGTGTCTTAGCTTTATGTGCTCTTCGTAAATGGAATGTAAACTCCATTTTCCTGGCTCTCACATAGTTTTATTTTTAATTGATTCCGTTGGGTTGTATGATCCCGCCAAGGTACTTTAATCTAACACATTTATCTATTCGATATTTCATTATTGTCATAGTGTGTTTCGGGACTTCTATAATGTTTGTCATGAATTTCGTATCCTCAGATGATGTCTACCGGCCGGTTTTCCCTGCTATCTCTTCCAAGGTGTCTATTATTAATAATAAAAACGTCATGATCCATCATTTTGATGAACAATATGTAAATTAATACAAACGTGAAACTGACTTAGACTTCCAAAACTTATTTTAGGATCTGTCTTTAAAACAGAACACCATGATTTATCACCAATACCGTGGTTCCTTTGTCCTTCAGTGAGCTTTGATTAACGTTACTGCAGGGAAGCCACCATCCACACGAGATTTTCCAATCAATCATACCTTGAGTGGATATATTCTTGAGAACATTTCTGTAGGTCAGTAAAAATTAAATTCGTTCACGACATGTACCAATCTGATTTCTGACAGGCAAATGAATTTATCATCCGCATTTCATGGTTTGATACGAGTACAATATATTAGCTTTAGTGCCTTTATTTCATCTCTATTGTTATATTAAATTCACCGACCGTGTTACTATGCGATGTGGGTCGGATTAATCAGTGACTGACGTACTGTCATATTCCCGAGCAGCCACACTCTATACTCAGGAATCACTGTGTGCTAGGCACGGCGTGGGGAGTGGTGCTGACACTTGCAGAGTGCATTCGATTCTTCTGAAATACCTGGCGGGGACATAAGTCCGTTCGCACCGTAAACCATTCAGCAGGAATATTTAGCCTGGAGAGGCTACAATCCGCTCTACAGCAGCAAAAATAGGTATCCTTGAATTATTGGAATGGCTAGGAGTTAGGCCGGCAACTTGTCCGACCACTTCGTTAAGCGGCTATACATACCATTCAGGCGTTCTGAATAATGATATGAACGGAATTTTTTTCCCAACGAATAGTATGTTGGCAGTATAAATTTTCAACTGGTTAAAAATGTATATCCAATACCAAAAGAACGACAGTACAGTGACGTAATCGTAAACCGAACAAGAGGCTGCGTGGTTTGCGTCATGTAGCTATCAGCTCCAACCCAGTGTCGTCAGGCCAGAAAATGGTTTTCCATGGTTTCCTATTTTCACACTAGGAACATATTTCGGCTGAACATTAAATCCACGGTAACTTCTTCCTCTCTCCAAGGTTAAATATGTACATTCATAGAGATTAAAATGTTTCAAAATATTGAGTAAAATAGGATTTTTAATAAAAATATTGAAAGTCGTAAAATAAGAATGTAAAACGAATAGTTTAAAACGAATAACAAAGAACAAAATTTATACCGTTTTGATGTGCTTCAGAGGGTTGAGCGTCCGGGCCAAAGATAAGGAAGGAAAGAATGTGCATAGACCATAATTTGATTTCCAGGTTTCATGTAAATAACTGACTCGTACATTGGAATATTGATGCTACTAAAAATAATTTGATACTATTTTCAGACTATAATATCTTTGAAAAGGTAAAACGTAAAACATGTATTAAATTTCAAATAAAATGCCTCAATTATGTAAACAAATCCACAGTTCTAGCCCTTCAGGCAAGCAAATCAATGTTGAAAATATACTAGAGATAAATTATGAGAATATGTTTGTATTTATTAATAAAAATTACAACCCTTTTCTTAATAATTGTTATCCGGACGATTAGACTAGCAGTTTGCCTTTCTCTGCCACTGCAAATGCTAATGTGAGCCAATGCAGAGTTTCACTTAAGCCCTTCGGTGTGGACACTTTAAAAACAATCAGAAGTCACTTTGACAGAATTCAACTAAGGAACATTAGAGAAATAACCATTTCAATAAGTTAATTCGGCGAGGATTTGAATTTAAAAAAGATAACAAGAAGAGAAACAATCGATTTTAGGTGTTATTTTCGGAACTGCATTTAGGCCGGAAGTGATTTTCGAAATTTCTTTTTAGTTCGTTAGAGCTATCAAGACTCACAATTTAAAACCTTTCGGGACCTCTTAGCCCTTCACCTTTCGGCACATTTGAGGAAATTGCTTAACTTTTAGTTTTGCGTATTGTGGGGACCCCTACTTTGCCTGCCTAGAAATGTTCTCAACATTAAAAGAACACTAAAGTCGGAAATATGTGAAAATATCCTTATTTCGTAAATAAATGACATTTCAACAGAAGCTAATTAGAAAAAGATATGTTTTACCTGATAATAATAATAATAACAATCATAATAATACCTACAAAACCCAAAGGGCACGAATGATGAAGAACGAGGAAGTTATGTATGAAGGGAAACAAATTATTAAGATTCAACAAGACCTCCAGCGAAGTGAGTCCCGAGATTATTAAAGGAGTTTAAAAAAGAATATACGAAGGTACAAGCCTCCCTCCCTCTGCGTTAGAAGAAAATACGGAACTTTAACAACATCAAACGAAAGAAATTGTTAGGTCCTTGTCGAATACTTCGACAAACTTCTAAATTGAGAAAGACTAGCTAACCCCGTCGGAACCAACAAGTCAACATAACAAAACCTGGCGTCCTCTCCCCCGGATCGCCATGAGATCAAACGCCACTTAGGCTAAGGAGCCAAAAATCAACATGGCCTCTGGTGATGATTCTATGATAGCAGAACCATGGACATAGGCCCTGGAAGGAGCAATAAACATCTTGTATGAAACCATCATTGACGTGTGTAAAAAAGAAAAACTACCAGACGACTGGAAGGTAGCCTTAATCCACCCTTTGCCTATCAGAGATGTAAATAACTGTCGTGGCACCTCATTACTCAGAGTAGCATACAAGCTTCTATCGTTATCCATCCTAGAACGACTAGAAGAGCAAGTTGAGTACTCTCATGAAGAATACCAAGGATGATTTCGAAAAGGGTGATCAGTAGCAGAGTAGATCAAAAATATTAAAACTGTAATAAGATAGAGTCCTGGAAGGGCGTGCCATTCCAGCTGATGAGTCCAAATGGCACGTCTGGACGAAACTCTGCATAATGCACACGGCCTAACCACCCAAAAGCTGGTTCTATTCCTGTGATTTTAAGATAGAACATGCTGAGAGGTGGAACATAAGTGTGTAGAGTTCAGAAAGGCACACGACTCTATTGTCCGCGATGTGTTGCTTCAAATATTTGCAGAAATGAAAGTCGACGAAAAACTGTTAGCGGTAATAAAAGCAACCCTGAATAATACGATTTATAGTTAAATACCAAGGACGCTTCCCTGAACCTTTGATATTAAAACACGTGTTAGGCAAGGAGATGGAATCACACCACTCATATTCAACTGCGTAATGGTGAAAGTAATGCAGGAATGCCATCAGATACCACAAGATAGAAACCTGTTCAGGCCTTCAAAAATTGGGACGAGGGAGAACGGTGTGGAAATCGACTATTTAGATTTGGCTAGTGATATATCAATAAGGTAAGGTAAGGGTGTATTCTGTGTGAAGGCAGGTCCGAACCTGTGCACAGGTGTGCCTGAGCCGGAGTTTACGTACGGTAGGTTGGCCAGTTCCTTTCCGCTCCTCCATTCACTAACCCCACCAACAGCGCGTGGTTACCCATCCGAATGTTGACCACGCCCAATGTTGCTTAACTTCGGACATCTCACGGGATCCGGTGTTTCAACACGGCTATGGCCGTTGGCATATCAATAATAACAGAGAATTTTAAAACTGCAAGAGAAATAATTAATATCGTCGTTGCCGGGGAGAAACCTTCTATGTGATAATATTTTTGGAGAAATACTGTCCCGCAGCACATACATTATGGAGAGCGAGAATGCTTTGACCATACTCACACAACATTGCACCTTAGATGACAGAACCTTACCGCCCAAAGTTCTAAACTAAAATATTTCACATAGGAGGTTTTGTCCCGGCAGCGACGATATGCTGAAACAGTAACCAGAACAAACAGGTTTGAGGATGTCCTTTGAAAATAATGAATTAATATCAAACATCAAAGACAACGCGACCCAACAAAATAACTATCGTGTGCTCAACGTGTGCTTAAATAGATCCACCCTTTACACAAGAGGGAAAATTTCGAAGATGTAAATAACTATCGTGGTATCACACTATCCCAAGTACACCGAGCTCGATAGCTGCAGTCGCTTAACCTTTAATTACTCGGGCGGGGTCTTCGAGGCCCCACTCCCTTTTAAAATTGGTATATTTTCCCGAAGTGACTACGTGTGACCTTGACACTTGCAATAGCTTCATGCAATGGGAAGGGGAGCTCAGTTCAGTAGATGGCTCACTGTTGCCAAGTAAGGTACTCAGTGGAGAGCAGTGACCAGGCCTGTAAGACCCCACGCGATTAATTACGTATGAAAATAAAATATGTTCATATTCTTGCACATATTGCTTTTAACTAACTATTTGTTTAGTTTTGATGATGTGAACGTGTAATACACATATTCTGGCCAGCATCTGAACCTCTTGTAAAGTCTGGGAATTGCTAATATACAAAAGTAAGCCTATAACCTACAGTATAAGGCGCTTCTACTTTGACAAGAGATACAGTGCAGCAAACAGAGTGGGTTACTTCGATTTGTATTTCGCTTTCAGATGAATACGGTTGGAAGGCACAGTCGTCAAGTACAGGATATTGAACAGTGGCTTTTAGAATAATAATAAGAAGAAGTCTATGATGATGATGATGATGATGATGATGATGATGATGATGATGATGATGATGATGATGATGTCCCAGTTGCTTCTGATTCTGATCCAGACTGTGAAATATTGAGCAATCATAAAGTGGTAATACTGATCTCAAGAATGCATCATGATAGCTATTGAAGAGGTTGAGAAGGAGAAATCGGAAATAGTTCTGCTTTATAAAAGCACAAAAGGTGGTGTAGACACAAATAACAAGTTATGCCAAACTTAGAACGTAGCACGACGAACCAACAAATGGACACTCGTTGTCTTCTATCATCTCTTCAATGTGGTTGGTATCAACGCTTTCGTTGTATGTGAATTCAATTCAAGCCACGAGAAAAACATCCCAAGGAGAGTATTTTTGAAAGAGCTGGCAAAAGAACTTATGAAACCATGGCTGTTGATACGTGCTGCTATACCTAGCCTGCCTAGAAATCTCAAGAAAAGACTACGTACAGATGATGGTGACAGGGAAAATGTAGAGGAGCCAGACAATTCAAGAAAGAGTTGCGTGATTTGCCTTAGGTAAAAGGACAGGAAAATAAAAACTAGATGTGTAAAATGCAAGGAACATGTCTGTGGGGTGCACATGAAGAAAATATGTGAGAATTGTGTGTAATGTGAGAAAAAGAATATTTTCATGAACTTAATGTCACTTAATGTGTATTGATTTCTTGTAAACATCCTTTTTAATGTTATGCAGTGTTTGCAGTAAAATAAGATGCAATTGTATTGTAATTAGGGTATTTTTTCAATACATACTGTCCCGGAGGCCTTAAAGACCCCACGCGAGTAATAAAGGGGGGAAAATGAGCGCGAGTACCTAAGGGTTAAGTGCGGCCAGTATCCAGTAATCGGGAAATAGTGGGTTCGAGCCCCACTGTCGGCAGCCCTGAAGATGGTTTTTCGTGGTTTCCCATTTTCACACCAGGAAAATGCCGGGGTTGTATGTTAATTAAAGCCATGGCCGCTTCCTTCCACTTACTAGGCCTTTCCTTTCCAATCGTCGCAATAAGACCTATCTCTGTCGGTGCGACGTAAAGCAAATAACAAAAATATTACCCCAAGTACGATACAAGATGCAATCGTTATCCATCGTAGAATGACTAGAACAACAGGTGAGCGTTCGTTTGGAGAATCCAATGCAACGGTCTCGATAGAGAGGCCTTAGCGGCCAGAGCAAAGAAGAATGAAGGTAGCTTTCCAGACCACCCGGAACATACAACGGGGTATATAACAAAGATGATTTTGTATTCATTGAGTGGCCAATAGTCACGCAAAGGGGTTCCCATTAGGAAATGTGCTGTGTATGACCCCTGAACGTTGCGTCTAGCTGCGGCGTAGCCGAGCACTCTGTCACAGACACCATTGTCGTTAAGATGGCAACACGTCGCGAGCTAACCGACTCTGAACGTTGGATGATCATCTGCTCACGGCGCATGGGTCATGAGTTTACAACGCAAACCACACCCGGGTGACAGGAGTGGGACATTGATGATGATGATGATGATGGCAACGCAAATTCGGGTTTCCGAGGTCAACAGTGTCGATGGTGATTCTTCAGTATCGTAGAGAAGGTGTTACCGTAAACCGCCTGCCGGGAAGACCGTAGGTGTTCAACGAACGGACATCACCTCGCCTCCACTGAACCACACCAGGAGCTCGACGCGAGTTAGATCACCTCTCAGTTGAACGTTGGGAATTAGGAACCCTTTTCCACCAGGACTGTAAGGAGGCAACAAAACCACATAGGCTTCACCAGCCGACGACCAACTCGTGTCCCTTTGTTGACACCTCGACACAGAGCTCAACGACGTGCATGGGCCCGCGAACAATCATAATGGCTCATATAACACTGGCGGCGTGTGGTATGGTCTGATGAATCCAGGTTTCAATCGTATCGAGCTGATGGGTGAGTGAGAATGTGGCGTATGCCGCATGAAGTTAAGAATCCTGCGTTTCAAAAAGGTTGAGTCTAGGCGGGAGGTGGCACAGTTCTGGTCAAGGCGTCGTTCTCATGGTCGCAATTTGGCCCCATTTTCCGGTTGCAGGGAACACTGACAGGTGCACGTTATGTGGACATTCATTCAGACCCTCTGCATCCCTTTCTAACCTCAGAGTACCCTGATGAGGATGCCGTGATTCAACAGGACAATGCGCCATGTCACCGCTCTGTGGTGGCATGCAGGTGGTTGGAGAAACACTCCAATGAAGTTACGACCATGGATTTTCCCTCCAGATTCCCCAGCCTTAATCCAATCGAACATTTATTAGATGCTGTCGATGCTGGCGTACGCTCCATGAACACCGCAAAATCTACACGAGACCATTTGTGGGTAGCAGTGCAAGATGCGTGAGTCCCGATCCCTTCAGAACTATTCCAACACCTTGCAGACTCGATGCCTCGCCGTATTGCTGCCGTTTTGTTGGCTCGCGTAGGAGTAACTCGTTATTAACATCATATTCAGTGTCATCCCATGACTTTGTGCCACCCAACGTAAATACCTATATTCAACACGGTCGTCGAGCTGGTATCTCTCAGTGGGTCAGAATTGCTTATACTCTCTCAGGAATGTGAGGCCACTGTGTTAGAACAAGAAAAGAAAGACATGTTCTGCACAGCATACTCTAAGATAGAAAAGATCACGGACACACGTGCAAATTCAGAGTTGGGTTCTGAGGTCACTAACGACGGACGGACACTCTCGATGAACTAAACCCATTTTTAACAATTTGACTCGTAACCAAAAAAATAGTCCCTGGTAATTTAACGTCAAGAAACACCTCAAGGATATGAGTCTACAACCAGTTGACGCGCACAGAATGGACCTTTGTAGAACAAGCTTCGTGAATTTTGGGACGTTCCGAGATAAGAAATGCACAACTATTGCAAAGTGATCGGACGAACGCCGTGATCGACACAGTGAGATAATGGAAAGCTATAGGATCAATTGAAAATTGAATAAATGCCAGAATGTACAGTATAATGAAACTTATCGTGGTCCCTAGTTGGCCAATTTGCGAATAATAAATAAATAAATAATAATGATAATAATAATAATAATAATAATAATAATAATGATAATAATAATAATAATAATAATAATAATAATAATAATAATAATAATAATAGAAATTCCCTGTGGCTATTTGATAGCCTGTGGATGCTGTGACGAGGAAGCTTCACCCACCTTGTACCACGAACAGCGCATTAGTGTGTGAAGGGTAGTGTTGTGTGTTTTTTGAAAACTGTAGGAATTTGGGACAACACAAATATCCAGTCGCTCAGCCAAAGGAAGTAATCGTTTACTGTTAATATCCATCAACGTTGCCAGGAATCGAACCTTGAGCTCCGTGGATCGAAGATCAAGACACTAAAGACTCAGCTGTGGGGTCAGAAGAATGCTATGTAATCAGCATAAACAATGATGTTGAATTTTGTATGCATTTTCGTTCCAAAATCAAACTCAGAACTTTCCTTAGAATATTTTTGAGCGCAGTATTGAACAAGATCGGAGATAAAAGATCATCTTGTGTATCCCCAGTACTGACCGTGAAGATACTTCTGAAATCAATTTTAATTTTGTACTCTTGTTGTCCCTGCACGTACCCGAATCCTGATATTTTCATCTTTTCATATCCTTCTGTAACAATATACAGTGAGCCGTGGCGAAGACACTCCTTCTGAGATTCGTAATGAAAATCTGAATGGTCGTTGTGTGACTACGCATAAAACAAGCTTAATTATGTCTAATCAACTTCTTGGGAATGGGTTGTAATATTAGTCATCTATAGAACCAAAAGTAAGTGTGTTTTCTCGTTACACAAATCTGAACGTCTCCATTGATCAGCACAAACAATTGCCCCAAGAGTGATGAGGCACTTAGACGGATCGTAGAGGTAGTTATTTCGTCAAAGATTTAATGAAATAATAGCACTTTATGCAGCAAGCCTATAATGACAATAATTAAGACACAAATATGTTTATAGGCGAGTTGCATACGACTGTTCATGCTCGACGACAATTACAATTCTATTTTTTTAAATATTCATACATATATACCAATATATCGGCTGACAGTTGAGTTCTCTGAACAGAGCGCAGAGCACATGCGCTGGGTTATTGACTTTCCGTGAGTGGATCAGAGACCTTGACAATGTCATATGTTTTCAAAGCTTTGAAACAAGGTTATCGTAACCTAGCTTTATTTCGAATAAGAGTTGTTTATTGTACAGTTGGTGAATAGAAATTGCGGGAATGTGTCGTGTGGTAGTGGAATATTAGGAAGAAGAAGGTGCATTAATGTTGTCCGCCATGTTTGATTTTGGAAACAAGTGCGAAGCTAGTGTGTTGAGCTCAGGTGCGATGCTATCCTTACCTAATTGGAACAGTTGTATCATAATGAAAATCTGAACTCTGATTGGTGGAGAACATGTATCATAATGAAAATCTGAACTCTGATTGGTGGAGAACATGTATCATAATGAAACTTGAAATATAATGAGCCTCATTAAGATTCAGTTTTCTGACATATAATATTCACAGTATATTTCGGCATCGTCGAGCAAAAAATTGGTTACAATATGTAATTTACAAGAGCAGCGAATATCGATGACACTAACGAGTTATTCCACGAAACATTAGACTCAATTCCATAAATGTGTATCAAGTAATCATTGCTTATGTGCTAATTCCTTCGTAATTTATATCATATGTAAATGAATAAATCAACTGATTTTTACCATATTACATTTAAAATGCAATTCTAAATTAATGTAGGTATATTTCAGCTTTATATCTTTCACCTAAGGAAAATCACAGCAGGGATTAATTTGGAAACTGGGCCGATGACCTTCGATGTTAGGCCCCTTTAAACAACAAGCATCATCATCATCAATTTGGAAACTCCGTGATAATCCCATGGTCAATTATATGTAGCTTGCTCCAGGGTAGGTAATCGCTCTCAAGAGTATGACAGGTAATGTTGTTCATCCTACTGTACTGATTCATTAGTTTACAGTCAGAAACATGTATCACTCTACGAACTGATATCACTAAATCGCAATAAGTTCAAAAAGTTACCAAGTTGCAAAGAAACAAATGTAATTCCACTTCCAATTTTGATATATTTTCAAGTGTTTGTTGATACAATATTGTTACCACAATGTTTGTAATATGAACAACGTGATACATTGCGGGAGGAACTCCGGGTAAATGCTAGTAATTAATAATATTAAGGGGAATCGTTCACCAAAATTAATAGATTTTCTAAATTCTCTGTAACTCTGGCACAATTTGATTTAGACTTACGAAACTTTGCACATTGATTTAAAATGAACTTTTCTTAGCTAAAACTATACTGTTAATTTAGACAAAATGATTTTGAAAACAAGTTTTTTTTCGAATTTGAATTTTAATCTTATCGATGCACCTTTTCCTCAACTTGTGATTTGGTTTAACTGATTTCTCAGAACTTGATGATTTAACGCCTGGAGGTGTTTTGAATTTTAGGCCGATTTCGATTTGTAAAATAAATAAACTTTTCCATTAAACTCTCATATCCATATAATTGCATATTTTTTAAATCCCTTGCAGGAAAATATGTGAAAGTGTTTAGCCTGTCTGTGTATCAGGTTTCAGATTAATATTTTTTGTAGTTCAAGAGAAAAGGTTACCTACATTTGTCAACAAAAAAGGAAATCCAGAAAATGCCGTTGAATTTCATTACACCCAACCTCGCAGTGTATCGCTCAAATCAAGACCAATCGGAAATGATGTTTCTCAGCTTTCTTTTTTTTTCTAGGGGCTTTACGTCGCACCGACACAGATAGGTCTTACGGCGACGATGGGATAGGAAAGGCCTAGGAGTTGGAAGGAAGCGGCCGTGGCCTTGATTAAGGTACAGCCCCAGCTTCTCAGCTTTCTTCAATACTCCTAAGTACTGTATGATACCTGCAGCTGCCCAACTAAAGTGAAAGAATTAAATGAAGATGAAAAATAGCAATACCGGTACATAAAAAGGGAACATGGCACACTGGATTCCTAATATAATACGTTAGTAATTTCATCCAAAAAATCAGAGTTTTGATGGATTTTGAGTACTCCTCCTTAATATATGACAAAAATCAAGGGAAACATAAGGTAGGGGGACTAAATTCCATCCCCGCACCTAATTTTGTCCCCTAGGGATTTCCAGTTAGCACGGATGATACGTAATGTTTAGCCGCGTTCACCCGCATAGCCTCATCGCCTTGTCTTGTTGTGAGAGTTGGTTGTGTGCACCATATTTAGTTTCCGTGTACAAGGAGGATTCATTTTTCATACTGAGCTGAGTTAGTACAGCATTCAAATTAAGAGCCTGTTATTCCTAGAGTGAACACTGATATGTGTACAAAATACTGGACGGTATTTCAGTCGTGTGGTGTACTTGCTGACATGTAATCGCTACAATGAGGTGGTTGGCGTGAGTTACAATAGCGGGTATTATAATAAATCACGGAATGTTTGTAATTTTGTCCCTTTATATTTATTACTCATGAAGTTTATTATTATTTCAGATTGGAAAACGCAAGCAGTGGGATAAGTAGGCTATGGGAAATGTTATTAAGGCAGTAGTAAGGGACAAAGTAATGGGTTACAAACGTACCTGTAAAGCGTTTAACATCTCGCGAACAACGCTGAAAGATTATGTTAAAGAGAATACAAAGAAAACATTTTTCATAAATGTCCTTCAAGTAATTCATTATAAGGGGTTTGTTTGTTAAGGATAGAGGGGGAAAATATATTAAAATTATTTGTGCTTTTCATAAATTTGATGGGGGACGAATTACGAACACAATTTTGCTAGTTAAGTTTTCGTAGTATTTATGTTTATGTCGAGTATTGTAACTTGCCCGTAAGTGGATAATACATTCAGTAATATATATATATATATATATATATATATATATACGAGTTTCTAGCCTTGTCCATAATATTCCTGAATTTGTAAAAGTCCAAATCTGCTAAGGGGACGAAATATTACCCACCTACCTTAATTCTGTTATGCGCCTTACTTTGGACTTAAAACTATCAATCTGAAGACATGTTTTGTCATCCGCGTAGTCTGGAGTATTAGCGGACTGATTTTAAGTCGTTTAGAATTGAGAAGGTTAGTTATATGGAGCAAAGGAAAAGCAATAGTCTGAGTTCTATAATTAGCGGTATTACATTGTGAGCAGCAGGTAGTGTAGAGTACATCTGAGCTCCCATCCCGTATGCACGCCGTGTTTTGTGCACCTGCCGGGCATACATTGTTAATTCCTCACTGTCTGTCAGCAGTCAGCCATGTTAGCTGTTAGTTAATTGGAGAAATCACATGTCGCTCATATAATGAGTTGGTTCAAATTACGGTCCCTCTTCTTTATAGCTTCTGGTCAAATAACATATTCCACAAAATGACGATGGCAAAAACTCCATATCGACATTAGTGCTTTGTAACAGCACTATACTATATTGATACGTCAATTAGGTAATTTTTCGTATTTTTCTAATGTTAATATTGAATCGCTACTCAGAACATTATCCAAATTAATTAGATTATCATATGTTTACCATTGTTATGTCCTTGTGTTACATTTTAATGTTGAAAACATGTATTAGCAGACAAAGCAATTTTCTAATTTGTGCCTAAAATTGAAGGGTAAAAGGTCCCAGAAAGGTTTAAAGTTGTGAGTTTTGGATAGTTCTATCAAACTAGAAAATAAAGTAATTTCGGAAATCTCTTCCGGCCTCAATTAAGTTCCGGAGAAACAGCCTAAAATCGATTGTTTCTTTTTTTTTATTTAAATTATAGCCAAATTAACTTATTTACATAATTCTTCCTGTACTGTGTTCCTCTGTTCGATACCCTCAGACGTTTTTTTATTTTTAAATACCCCACCGAATGTAGTTACAAGGGTTTAAGTGAAACTTCTGAATTGTAGAGTGCATTTAAGTCGTCATGTCATGGCCCACAACGGGCGACTTAAATGCACTCTACAGTGTGCTAGCAGCAGTGCCAGACCTGTAGCTCAGATCCTTTCAAACAGAACAAAGATGGCCTAGGCCACCATAGCTCAATTGGTAGAGCAACCGACGCGAAATCGGGAGGTTGTGGGTTCGGATCCCACTGGTGTCCGGCTGGCCATTTTTGTTCTGTACTTAACATCTCTTCAACACGTATTACATGTACGTAACACGACCTAATACGTTGAAAGTCTGTTTCGAAATTAACTATGTACCTGGGGCTGGTCTCAGTTTGCAGTGTACAGCTGTAAACATTGAATAAACACAGATACCTTCATGTGACGTCTTTCATTTTGCTCACGAACCTGAAGGTACAGTGCATAAGTAAATTAAACAACTGACGTCTTTCTGCATCCTCCTTTCCTCAAGACTATAGCTGATTCTAGACAATAGTTCAGTGCCAGACATGGTTTCCAAGTTACCATTAACTCTAGAAGGGAAATATAAAGTCAGAAGGTGCAAGCAAGTAAGTAATCCGGACTACATAAAGAGAGGAGAAATACAGACTATGTAGGCATTAAAAATTATAGGAAGAGCCAGAAAACTACGAACACTATGAAAACATTGGATATAATCCGCAAAACTGTTTAACTAAGAACACCATAACTCTATAATTATTGAACTACGGCAGTAAATCCGGAAGCGTATTCCACAGAATGGAAGGTTCATGTTTCTCTCCCTCACGTGGCAACGAAAAATCTCGCGTTTACACGAATGGAGCGTGGAGTCACCTGATGCTATGTGAAGACTTTCAGGCAGACTCGAGGGATGAATTCTTCTGTTGCAAGTCCCTTTGTTGGCTGGCAATGTGGTGTGGTGAGTGTAAACGAAGATATGTGTTAGTGAAAATAGTACTCTGTTCAGAGCGAATCACCTGCCAAGGAGAAACTGATTGTCACCCTCGGGGTGTAAGGTGTTCTCATACAGCCGAGTAATTCTGCAGATCTCTTGAAAAGACAAATCGATTCACAATATATTACTTTAACTATGCTTCGTTGAAGAATATTAAGGTGACACTCCGGAGATAAAAATATATGTTTTCCTAATGCATGGATTTTCACGAAATTTTGTGGGAATGTCACCTGCGTAGAACTAAATATATCACGAAAATTTCTTTTACAGTATAAACAATTGATAGTTTTTCCGAAATAAATTTTTGTTTTTGAAAATTTAACTCTAATTTCTTCATGAAATTTAATTAATACACTGACTGACAGAGCAAATGCAACACCAAGAAGGAGTGGTTCGAAAGGGATGAAAGTTGGGGAAAAAACAGAGACGGCACGGACGAATAATTGATGTTTATTTCAAACCGATATGCAGGTTACACAATGCTCACGGCATCGACTCAGTAGGATGTAGGACCACCGCGAGCGGCGATGCACGCAGAAACACGTCGAGGTACAGAGTCAATAAGAGTGCGGATGGTGTTCTGAGGGATGGTTCTCCATTCTCTGTCAACCATTTGCCACAGTTGGTCGTCCGTACGAGGCTGGGGCAGAGTTTGCAAACGGCGTCCAATGAGATCCCACACGTGTTCGATTGGTAAGAGATCCGGAGAGTACGCTGGCCACGGAAGCATCTGTACACCTCGTAGAGCCTGTTGGGAGATGCGAGCAGTGTGTGGGCGGGCATTATCCTGCTGAAACAGAGCATTAGGCAGCCCCTGAAGGTACGGGAGTGCCACCGGCCGCAGCACATGCTGCACGTAGCGGTGGGCATTGGCATTTAACGTGCCTTGAATACGCACTAGAGGTGACGTGGAATCATACGCAATAGCGCCCCAAACCATGATGCCGCGTTGTCTAGCGGTAGGGCGCTCCACAGTTACTGCCGGATTTGACCTTTCTCCACGCCGACGCCACACTCGTCTGCGGTGACTATCACTGACAGAACAGAAGCGTGACTCATCAGAGAACACGACGTTCCGCCATTCCCTCATCCAAGTCGCTCTAGCCTGGCACTATGCCAGGCGTGCACGTCTATGCTGTGGAGTCATTGGTAGTCTTCTGAGCGGACGCCGGGAGTGCAGGCCTCCTTCAACCAATCGACGGGAAATTGTTCTGCTCGATATTGGAACAGCCAGGGTGTCTTGCACATGCTGAAGAATGGCGGTTGACGTGGCGTGCGGGGCTGCCACCGCTTGGCGGCGGATGCGCTGATCCTCGCGTGCTGACGTCACTCGGGCTGCGCCTGGACCCCTCGCACGTGCCACATGTCCCTGCGCCAACCATCTTCGCCACAGGCGCTGCACCGTGGACACATCCCTATGGGTATCGGCTGCGATTTGACGAAGCGACCAACCTGCCCTTCTCAGCCCGATCACCATACCCCTCGTAAAGTCGTCTGTCTGCTGGAAATGCCTCCATTGACGGCGGCCTGGCATTCTTAGCTATACACGTGTCGTGTGGCACACGACAACACGTTCTACAATGACTGTCGGCTGAGAAATCACGGTACGAAGTGGGCCATTCGCCAACGCCGTGTCCCATTTATCGTTCGCTACGTGCGCAACACAGCGGCGCATTTCACATCATGAGCATACCTCAGTGACGTCAGTCTACCCTGCAATTGGCATAAAGTTCTGACCACTCCTTCTTGGTGTTGCATTTGCTCTGTCGGTCAGTGTATGTTAATGGAAATTCGTAGAAATCTCGACTGTTCACGAGGAAGACTTCTCCAAGAATGAGAATCCTTATCTTAATCATCATTTACCGATCGATTAGATTATCAGGTTGACTTTTTCTACCACTACGAGCGCTAATGTGAGCCAAAGCAGAGCTCCACTTAATGGACATTTTTCAAAACTCAATGAACACCCAAGGGTATTGAACCAAGGAACGCATTACAAAAGGAATTATGTAAATAAGTTAATGTTGGTCATATTTGAATCAGAAAGGAAACGAGCAATGGAACAAGCGATTTTAGGCTGTGTTTCCAGACCTGCATTTAGGCCGGGAGTGATTTTAATTTTTTTCAGTTTGAGAGACCTATGCAAGACTCACAATTCAGAACTTTTCTGGTCTCTTTTACCTTTAAACTTTGGCGCAATTAAGGAAAATTGCTTAATTTTTCGTAGTATGGGGACCCCCACTTTGCTAAGAAATCCTATCAACATTAAAACGGCCCTGCAATACCCTAGAACGCTTACTGAACTATACTTAAGATTTCTGTCTTTATTTCACCTTAAATGCGATCAGGAATCCTATATTGAGTAGCATAAATCTGGAGCTGCTCTCATTGCTAGTGTAGCTAGGAGAAATAAATCCAGCAGCTCCGGTAAGCAAAGGCTTATTTATTCCACTGTTGACAAACTTGAAGATGATTCTATCCTTCGCCTATGGCAGCTGTTGGGACGTCCTAACCAACACGTGCTTGAAAACATTCTACAAGACACCACTGGCTGCATCCACGAAGAAAAACCTAAAAATACCTACTTTAAGCACACAAGAAACCTAAAATGTAGGGTTATACCAACTAAATAGCCGGCGCTAGTAATAAGCGAAGTACTTAATTGATACGTTCCGTTCCGAAATTCCGTCTCCAAGGAAAACGAGACTGAAGAGGTTCAATCTATTTCTGTGCAAGGCAAAGAGAAGGTGACTTCGAAGTCTCCAGTTTCCGCTCTAGATTTTTCTATTTCACGGACGTCCTATTCGCACATTTGTCCCCCTCCCAGAGTAGTGTTATCGGCACACAATTTGGGAAGGATTGTACTGGTGGTCGCTATCGGGGACATAACTTACGAACACCACTATTGAGCCCTCACCACGCTCTCGCACTTCTATCCCCCACTGAGTTATGGCAACAGCCACGGCTCTAACTTACCCACTGGACCTGAATAGAAATGCACAGTAAATTCAGTTTTATCGACAAACGATCAGGAACAAACGAAATTAGCTTGACACTGGGTGGCTATTTCAAGAGAGCCAGCTATCTCAATAAACTGTATCGTCTATTACCATTACTTAATTCTTACACAAGAATTTAGCTGCCATGCAAACAAGAAATAAAAAAGAAAGAAAAGTCTTCTCTTTTTCGCTGTTGCGGAAGATAAGGTCGAGAGAAATATTCTGTGTCGTGTTATATATCACATTTCTCCATCAAGCGTAGCATGGCTCATACACGATAAGATTCACTGCCAGGAAATGTAAATTGGTTCTTGTCTGATGCAGGGGGGGAGAGGCAAATTGCAGCAACACAGAAGACACATGAGTAATACGGTACAAAACTAATAACTGCGCGAAGAAAGACTGAGAATGTTACTCATTTAATATTTTTCAGCGTTCCTGCGATGCAGTTAGAGCAAACAAATAACTATTTACTGAATGAAAAGGAACAATTCTTTGTGTTACCTTGGTAAAATAGCTCTTTATATCAAATATTTTTGTTCTCTTCTTTGATGTCACTCAAAGGACAAAGAGCTATTCTGCGTTTTGAACCAACGGCTGTCAAAGTTATTATTTCTATTATTATTATTATTATTATTATTATTATTATTATTATTATTATTATTATTATTGACGATCTTCCTTCTCCAGTGATCGCTAAGTGGCAAAGAGGTAATTCATAAGTGACAAGGATTTATTCCATGCTTTTAAAGCAACGGCCAGTAAAGTAAATTAATACAGTCGAACCTCGATATCTCGAACCTCGATATCTCGAACCCACATTACTCGAATTTTCAGTATCTCAAAGTAACTTAAATTTCCCGGCCATTTGTCCTGTTCTTCACGTGTATTTACTTCTCTGTTACTCGAAATTCGGTTACATGAATTTCTCGATTTCTCGAAGCAAAAAATACTCTGTAACTCGAATTTTGTGCAACATCAACTGTGCAATACGGCATTTGTGGTTTGTGAGGAGCAGTGAACAAGGAAATAAAGGATTACAGTGATTCTTGGAGCTAATATGATTTCTTTTTGCTTTACGTCGCACCGACACAAATAGATCTTATGGCGGCGATGGGATAGGAAAGGCCTAGGACTTAGAAGGAATTGGCCGTGGACTATTTAAGGTACAGCCCCGGCATTTGCCTGGTGTGAAAATGGGAAACAACGGAAAACCATCTTCAGAGCTGCCGACTGTGGTGCTTGAACCCACTATCTCCCGATTACTGGATACTGGCCGCACTTAAGCGACCACAGCTAACGAGCTCGGTATTAAAACTTCTAGTATTTGGAAAATCGCCCTGTTTCTCGCGTTTGAATTAATACCGATCACGTCCAAAACAAACCCTAACGTTGCGGATGACAATCTCCATTAACGAATCTCATCTGCGTGGTATTCAACGTGAAGGGAGGAAAGTTTAACCGAAACAAACCCAAAACAATAACGGATTTTTTCCAAAGGTGTTAACGGAGGTATGTTTCTTGCTTCACTACGGTCTGTTCTGTGTCTTTCAGAAATTTACAAAAATAAGGATTACAAATAAATTTATTCTGTTAAATAGAGTTTATTCGTATATTTTTGAGTGCTGTAAAAATCAATGTAAGCAGTATAAACCCGTAGATACATATGATTCAATTATGTGCAATACGTGCTCAAAATAGGTATTCTGTATATCTTGAAATTTCGATAACTCGCAATAAAATTTAGCTCGCGAGATGATGCGAGATATCGAGATTCCGTCCGGCTCTATGGTTAAATGGTTAACATGCTGGGCTTTGGTGAGAGGGGTCCCGGGTTCGATTCCCGGCAGTGTCCGGAATTTTAACCATAATTAGTTAATTTCGGTGGCACAGGCGGGTTGGGTGTATGTGTCGTGTTCATCATCATTTCTTCCTCATCACGACGTGCAGGCCCCGTTCGGGCGTCAAATCAAAAGACCTGCATCTGGTGAACCGAACTTGACCTCGGACACTCCCGCCACTAAAAGCCGTACACCATTTCCATTTCATCGAGGGTCAACTGTATCTATTGTTGTTTTGTCATCATTCGATAGACTGGTTTCATTTCTGTATAACTAATAAATGCTGCATCTATTCTAATCTTAATCTGTATACAAATCAAGTTGCTTTTTACGTACATTTGCTTTTGAAACCTTCTGGCATGTTTTATCGAATTCATACTAATCTTTTCTGCCCATATAATATGACATTAGACCAGAAATACCGTAGACCTAAATACCTCATATGTGAACCAATTTTACCAGGACGGATGAAAATCTCTAGGTATGGTCATAATGTCAGCAATTGAACCTCAGAAATCGAGTCAAAGAAAGTTAGCTATGTGAATAGTTTGAATGCCCTTGCAGGGAAGGAGGGTAAGGCTGATACTAAGTGCCATAGAGACCAGCTTTGCCCCAAGGAGTTAACCTAGTACTCATTTTTGTTGTAAGCTGAATGAACCTTATGGCCATGTGCACCTCCGAGAGGGGATATCTCGTTTCTTAAAATTTTTGACTTCCTGACCGGGACGGCGAATAGCGGACGCCTTTACTACCACGGCCAGGCAGACCCTGCAGAAAGCGATTTCACTGTATTCGTTACAAAATCTGAGTGCTAGATACTAAGAGGGTGTAAGACATGTGAAGCACGTATGGACCAGGTTAACCAGAGGGTTATAATTAGGGATCGGAAATTGAAGACCTGTAAATTTTCTTAGAGAGACTTTTAGAACGACCCAAACATATTTTTTAAAAAGGCCTAAGAACTATCAAATAAAGGTCGTAAAATGCGATACAAATTCATTCATACTTTTAGTTTGAATTACAAATTTAATGTTTAAAAATGCAAATTGCTGGGGATATGCAACATACAGTGCAAAAAATGTATGAACGAAATACGCCTTTCCGACATTATATCTTTCTTTCTTAATTTGTTTACCCTTCAGGGTTGGCTTCCCCTCTGACTCAGCGAGCGATCCCACCTCTACGGCCCATAGCGTGAGACATCGGGTCAGGGATAAAACTGAGAGGGAGGACCAGGACCTCCCCCAGGCGGCTTCACCTGCTATGCTGAACAGGGGCCTTGGTGGGCGATAGGTAGGATGGAAGGGATAGACAGGGAAGGAAGGGGTGGCCGTGGCTTTAAGTTAGGTACCTACCGGGCATTTGCCTGGAGAAGGATTGGGAAGCCACGGGAAACCATTTCCAGGATGGGTGAGGTGGGAATCGAATCCACCCCTACTCAGATGACCTCCCGAGGCTGAGTGGACCCCGTTCCAGCCCACTTTTTAAATTTCGTGACAGAGCCGGGAATCGAACCCGGGCCTCTGCGGTGGCAGCTAATCACACTAACCACTACACCACTGAGGCGGCTTCATTGATTCACTTAATCTCCTTTTCTCTCTTTTGAGAAAAATAGTTCGAAAATATGTATCTAGTAGAGATACGGTGTTTATAAGAGGTGATGGATGAACTAACGTTTCGAAGTGAGAATGGACAGTAAAAATCTAGTCGAAAGAAGGTAAAATTACAAAAAGCAGTTACAACCGAAAAAGGACCAAAAATCCAAAAAAAACGCCTAAAAGGCAAAAAAGGACAAGTAAAACCCACCATTTTCTGGCCTACAATGACCCAGAATGAACATATATTATTTTGGGTCTTGTCTTGGGACTCTCGAGGAAGAAAGGGATTTTTCCTCAATTTTTGAGCCCTATTTGTAATGTAATACGTGACATCTTAAACTGATAAAGATGGTAATATTCAAAACCAAACTCGCAATTTTGAATATTCATATGCCCCCACTAGAAACAAAACTATTTGTGGCGCCACTCTCGTTTTACAAACTATCTAAGCTCTCTATCCCTCCTGTCCAGGTACCCTCCACAGTCTGTGATGGCATGTCATGTGCGGTTGCAGAGTCTTCACCATGCTCTTCTATCCTGTGTTATAATTATTTTCATGAGAGTTTAATCCTGATGTAAACATGGTAAGTCTACGCCTCCGACAAAGAAACAGTTTTGGTTGGTGAGCGTGTAGTTCCGACCTCCACCCAGTCAACGTATCGTGTTGGGAAGTACAGTGCTATGCATCGCATACGGCAACATTGCGAAGAGCTGAACTTCTGAATAAACGACTAAACCTGGTCCTACCTCTTGCTCAATTTAACTCACTATGAATACTGACACTGACTGCTGCAAGATGCAACAACTTATCTCCACGCTGTACAGCTTGGGACTTTCCCCCACTACGTTAAGACTTCCTGTATTACACCACGCATTGTGCCTTCATTTCTCCTTATTTCATCACTATCTTATAATAAACCATATATGTACTGGTATATATGATATCCCTATTTTAATTTGATTACATAATGTTCGAAACTCTCTAAATGTAATAAAATTAATTCGACGTAGTGAGTGAGTGCGACGGTTGTATCTCCAATGAACTATGTCTATGTCCACGTACATAGGCAAGGTGTTCCGCCAATTTGTCTACATCAGCATTAATCTCTTATGAAAAGACGTATAGACGCGTCGCTTGCTGTAGAAACCTCCCAGTAAACTCCTTGATCCGGTTAATCCATCTTGCTGGAGCTCTTCCTCGGTTCCTAGTTCATTGTACTTTGCCCTCCATCATCAGCTTGATAAGTGGCTAAAGTCTCTCAAACAGACCTGGCTAACATTCATGACAATAGATATGAGGTTATCCAAATTTCAATACATTACAAGTAAAATGACAACGAGAGATTTTGATCATTTTACAATTTAAGGGGCCGGTTTCAACCAACCCGGGATCATCCTCAGTCTAAAAGTAAACTCGTGTCCTCACCTTGAAGTGGTGCATCTCTTTTCAGGGACACCTCCAATGGAGGCGAGTTGCATGTACTATTTTGACCGCATACCAGACCTGCTACAATTCTTAAATCTCTGCCAGTACCGGGAATCGAACCAGGGCCCCCCGAGGATGGCAGGTAATAATACAAACCGTTACGCAACGGAGGCGGATATCCTCACCTCATAATTCTTAACATCAGCAAGTTACACAATGTATGTACAATCATTAAAATCTCCTACAAGGTGCATTGTCACAGGACATAAAACATACATTAAAATATATAACGACAATGTAAAAGATACTAACACCAGATAAGGAATTCAAATAAAAGTTTTGGTAAATTGACCACCTGTAAAGTAGTTCTGTTGGACTTAAAAGTCTGAAGTGTGTGACTCAGTTTCTGTGTTTCCCATTTGTTGATAGTACCAGTTTGTAAAAAAAAATGTAATATCTAGGTCAACCGGGGGATTAGGCTCAAGAGTATTCTCCTGACCGTGTCAGGGTAGGAAATTGTTTGATCCGACATTACTCGCTACATCTTTAGGTGCGCCGTTACTCGCTAGCGAGCACAGCGCTCATCGGGCGAATTGGCCGTGCGCAGCTGTGAGCTTGTATCCGGCAGCTACGAGGATGGTTTTCCGTGCTTTCCCATTTTCACACCAGGCAAATGCCGGAATAATTTCTATTTATACGTCACAGCCACTTCCGTCCTCCTTAGCCACCTTCATTCACCGTCATCCGCCTCATCCCCACTAGCTCCTCAACTGAGGTTGGCAACAAGAAGGACATCCGACCGTAAAACAAGCTATCCCACTGTCGGCAGCCCTGAAAATGGTTTTCCGTGGTTTCCCATTTTCCCACTGCTGCTTCCTTCCCACTCCTAGCCCTTTCCTGTCCCATCGTCGCCATAAGACCTATCTGTGTCGGTGCGATGTAAAGCAACTAGCAAAAAAAAATAAAAGCTATACAAGTTCATCTCACCTTACCTCCGGCTCCGTATCAAGAAACAGGACTAATACAGGGAATACAAACAATTTATTTAGGAACACAAACACTTAAATTTATTTAGGAACACCAACACTTAAATTTATTTAGGAACACAAACACTTCAATTTATTTACGAACATTAACACTTAAATTTATTTAGGAACAGAAACACTTAAATTAAAACAAATTTAAGGTTGGAGAAATAGGCTTAATTTGAACTAAGTAATGCCGGCATATAAACCAGAACAATAGGAAACCAACATTTTATACAGTTAATCATCGCTTCTGTTGCCTTCGGCATCTTTTCTGGAGCCCTCCTTGCTAATTTTGTTTCCAGGTTCAAACATTTGTAGCGGGACCATGGAGGCCCCGTTTGGTAATTCACTCCTTTCCTAAAATGAATGGAATGCAGAATTCAATAAACGAAAGTGCCCCTTCTTACCCAGGATTTTCAGACACTCAGTTTCAGAGTTATCATCACTTTCGTAAACGTCACCTGTTTCATTGCCAACAATTACGCTGTTCTAGTCCACTTCCTCCTCTGTTTCACCCAAGCGCGAAAGTACCTAACCAGTGGATTCCATTATAACTTGTATACATTCACTAACAACAGTCACAGTAACAGTCACAGTGACACTAAACAGAAGCATAAGACAGTGACTTACTACGATGCGCGAAATATAAGTAACACAGTTACTCGATACTAAGCGCACCGCTCACCAAACTAGCACTGTCGCATCTAATAATGAGCTGAGAGTATTGCTTTTCAAAGATAATGGAAGTAACTGACATATCCCTACCTCACAATCTATTAGACTATTCAACTACTACTACTGAAATATTTTCATTACTCCCCTGAAGGGGGAGGCGGGCCTATTATACGGTGACTACGTCTCTCAGGCCGGGAGATTTGTTACGGTGAAAGAGATGCTCGGAGGAGGTGAGAGGATTGGCGGCCATGGCTTATACTAGGAACTGTCCCGGCATTCACCTTAGTGCAGGAGAATGGAAAAGCACGGAAAAACATTCCCAGGACAGCCGACGCGGGGGGAGCACCTCTCCGTCTCCCAAATACAGAGGCGTAAAGCCACGAAAGAGCCGAGGCCTCCCCTCTTCTGCTCGGTTGGTCGGTCGGAGTGCAGAGCTGCCGGACCAACCGAAACCCACTCTGAACCGCCGACCTAACATTCAAACAAGAAGCAATATACTACGAAGGTGCGCGCCGCGGTCACCTTGCGAGAAACCGCGAGTTAAATAACTGCAAGGGAAAAGAGAAAAGAAAACACGTTAAAAATTATAGTGTTGTGTTAGAAGGTTATGATGATCTTCATGAACCTGTTCTTGGTGAGCTCTTCTAGGAAAGTAGCTCAGCAGTTGGTTATTAATGCATTTCTTATGTCTCAAGCAGCATCGTCAATATTATTACGTATTACTCGTAGTAACTTTGTTGAAAACCGTCAAAATATGTCATCCAATGCTTCACAAAAAGGGCAAAGTTATCATCAGAATAAGTAGGCAGGAGCTAACCGACTGTGTTATTAAGGTGGGCTATTTGTCTCCTCCGTGACCATATATTTCAGAAAAAGTGCGCTGTTTCTTTAGGAAGATTAAAAAATAATTAACACAGGTAAAAATATGTGAAGTGTGCCTTAAAAGGGTAGCAATTGTGCCTTGTCGTCTCACTTCTCTGGAAATCGAATATCCTTGAGAATAAACGATTTTTAAACGATTCTTTTCACTGTGGTATTACTACCTAGGGAATTCGGCGAGTAACAACACGCGGATTTCACAAATTGCTGCTCTAACAGAATACGAGGTTAATCGCTGCTCTAATTCAACCCGATTAAAAGTTGCAAATAGAGTCATCACTAATCGGATAGGGAACGTACTGTAAATCGTAGCTCGAGCTCACCGTATTTAAACAAAACTGTTGGTTACTGTTATATAATGATGAGATCAAACTGTTAGCTGTGTTAGCGAAACTTGTAACCAAACTGTTGATTAGCACTAATTTACCCAAACTTTCAAAACACAAATAGAAACGTTATTCCTGATGGTGTGTTGAACTTGTAAAAAGATTTGAGGCATTTCATAGTTTGCTCCAAACTCATGAAATGAAATCGACCTGAATAGTTGAAATTTCCACTCCACTATTGCAGATGAATATTGTAGGAAGTGTGTTTCCAAAATTAATATATGCTGTGTGCAAAAAGGATCTGTGATTTTATTGTCAATGAAGTGTTATGAAGTGTGATATTTTACCGGTGATGCTTTGTGACAGGCAGTAAAGAATATTTGTCGTTTTTCCTGTGCAAGTTTTACTCTTTCTACGAAGCTGACATGCAGGAAGGAATCACATCAATATCGACCTCTGACTAGCAGTGTTATGTGGATTGCCTGTCTTCATGAATTTTCTGGGTATTGATAGGGCACCTTACATGTAAAGGTCATAAATAAATAAATAAATAAATAAATGGATGAATTACACCTAAGCTAATACCGATCCATGAATAACCGGTGAATTAAACTACAAATAGCTTGTCACATGATCAAGAATATTTAAAAGAGGAAGGGTTTATGGCTAGTTTTACTGTATCATTACAACACAGTGCAGCACAGGTTCTATAATTATCAGAATATTTGCGATAACCGAAGGATGGTAGTGGTGCTTATTGTTTTAAGAGAAAGTACAACTGGGCAAACATATTGTAATAACACTAATCTGAGGAAGACTGGGAGAAGACCGACACTTCGAAAAATATTATCGGCAAAGGAAAGAGAAGAACAACGAAGGGCGTGGAAATAAAAGACTCCTAGGCGTCGTAAACCTAGTACTGTCGGGGTCGGAAGAGAAAAAGTGTTGGCCAAGGATGAACGTGAGGAGACTGGCACAAGTAAGTGGAAGCAATGCCAGAACTCAGCTAAGGGCCCCGTAGTCGCCAACCCACGCTACAACGTTCAGAGCCCCTGGGGCCCAGTTTAGTTGCATCTTACGACGGGCAGGGGATAGCGTGGGTGTTATTCTACTGTCCTCGCCCAAAGACGGTTCAGATGGAATAAAAGCATACTGGGCCCTAAAAATCCCAATAAAGCAGAACGCGGCCCATAAATGTCGTGAACGTTACAGAAATTAATAATTAAACTTCTTAATAAGTAAGCCAGATAGAGAATGAAAAGCCTTTGTACAAATTGTACGTTGTTTTACACTGTATTTTTTGTACGTCCGGGTATGGTTCACATTTCACTTTTGAAGGTGGTGATGTGTAATTAGTGTCTTACTACACCGTTTGGCTGCAGCACACGCACAGGGACCAACGAATGAACTCGTAGCCATTTCATAATAACACTGTCAGCGCAGGAGCAGACAACATGGAAAGCAACCGTCAGGGACAGCGCTATACGTTTTGGTTTCTATGGAAAGAAGGCGTGACCACTGCAGAAATTCCTCGGCGCTTGGTGGCAGTGTATGGGGAACATGCGCCTTCACGGAAAACAGTTTACAAATGGGTGGAAGTTTGGAAAACAGGGCTCATGGTAATGGAGCCATGACTAGGCTGGATATTAATCATGGCGTTGCAAAAGTTCTCTGCACACGTCCACACGCCTCTGCTTTTCGTCTGCAGACAAGAGTCTTCGCACCCACGTGGATGACACCTTCCCCAACGGTAAGTGGCCGTGCACGATCCGCTGCAGGGTGTTTCGGCTGATTGCCGTGGCTGCCTCCATTTCCGTAAATGTGATGCATTTGTTTGCTTGGATGGCCTGTTCGACCCGGGCTATGTTGGCTGGTGTTGACACTGTCATATTCCTTGCAGAACTGGTTCCCTTGTCCACCGATGTGCGTCCTGTTTTCCAACCTTCCACCCAGTCGTAAACTGTTTTCCGTGACGGCGCATGTCCTCCACAGACTGCCACCAAGCGCCGATTAATTTCTGGAGTAGTCACGTCTTTTTCCATAGAAACCAAGTCGCACAGCGCAGTCCCTGACGGTTGCTTTCCATGTTGTCTGCTGCTACGCTGACACTATCGTTATGAAATCTCTATGACGAGTGCATTCGTTGAGCCCTGTTTGTGTGTGCTGCTACCAAACGGTGGAACAAGACACTAATTACATCTCACCACCTTCAAAAGTGAAATGTGAACGGACGTACAAAAAATAAAGTGTAAAACAATATAAGACGCCCTTCGTAGTTGTGCTTTAGAAATCCTCACATTCGTCTGGTGTGAATCAGGGTATCGTTATTGGGCCAATTCAATTCTTTTCATACTTTTCATGAATGATAAGCCTGATTCCATAAAATCGGAAGTGCGCCTCTTTGCCGACGTTGCGTTATATATCGGGAGATAAAGACGGAGGAGCACGAACTATTGCTTCAGCAGCATTTAGATACGATTGAAAAATGAGCGCGTAAAACCGAATGAAAATCCACAGCGGGAAAAGCAAGAAATTGTGTTTCAATAAAAAGAAAATGACAGGAAAGAGGAATTACGAAACTGGAGGAGAAAGTGTTGTTGAAGTTGATAGTTACTATTAGAAAAGACTTAAACTGGTCAGAGCAATTGGAAGATGTGGTTAAGAAATCCTGGAGATCGTTACATTTTGTTATGGGGAATCTCAAGAAAGCTAATTGTGGGGCGAAAAGTAAAGCTTATAAATGCTTGGTAAGACCGATTCTCGAATATGGATCCGCGTGCTGGGATCCGTACAGGGTGGTTTCAATAAATTCCCTGGAACAAGTTCAAAGAAGAGCGATGCATTTCGTAACCGGGAATAGGAGTAAAATTGGGAGTCTTGAATCTAGAATAACTAGAGCTCACCTGTGTGGTCTTTATGAGAGCTATGCCGGAAGGATTGCCTGGAGTAGTAATAGAAATAGATTGGAACCTCCCTCATACTTATCGAGAAATGATCATAAGCAAAAAAATACGGCCAGAAACCAACATACGGACGTGGGTAAGTTTTTCTTCGTTAACAGGACCATAAGAGATTGGAATAAATTACCTGAAACAGTCTTTGATAGATTCCCTTCCTGTATCAAGTCATTTAAGAGGACCATTAGTGCTAGTGCAAATTGAAAAGTAAAGGTTGTAAATTATGGACACTGAATTTGGGACTTTCTGCTTGGTTTAGATTGTGAAACTAGGAGTTTCTTCTTGTGGTATTCTTTTCCCATGGAATTGCTTGTTGTACTCATGTTTTTGTAGTTGTTGTTGGTGGTGTGTATTTACCAATGTTTCTAATATTGTAATGTTGTGCTAGTGGTACGTTGTAAGCTGTAGTGTTAAGCACTGGGAAATACTTAAGTTTTGTGTGAATTTGTATATAATGATGCTGGATTTAGTAGTAAATGAACATTTAAAAATAAAAACCTACAACCTCTTTTTCAGTCATTGACCGGGTCAGGGATGGAATGAATGAAGCAGATGTAGGCTACTAATACGATGGGGTCGCCACTCCCAAAGTGATTTATTAATGACTAATAGATGCTATGAAATGAGAATGGAAAGTGTTGCTGGAATGAAAGATGACAGGGAACACCGGAGTACCCGGAGAAAAAACGTGTCCCGCCTCCGCTTTGTCCAGCACAAATCTCACATGGAACGACTGGGATTTGAACCACGGTATCCAGCGGCGAGAGGCTGACGCGCTGCCTTCTGATGATTTAGTAGTGATTCTTGTAATATTTTCCTTCCATATATTTGCTTGTTGTACACTAGTTGTTTGTTTGTTTGTTTGTTTGTTGGGAAATTATGTTTACTTTACTTCATTATTACATTACTGTAAGTGACCATTGTCCCCGGGATATTTCCTATTTGCAATGTATTTGTTAATAATAATTTAAAAACATTCAAAAGGGGAGTGTATAAGGGGACGGACAGGAACAATGCCTACTCCAGATCACGTCTCCACTCGATTCCTCTCAATAAGTAATTGTGTCAGGGCAAACGCGTAACAGAACAGTTGAAAAATTCCCGTACGACTATGAATGGAAATCAAACCTTTCTTTTTCTCTTTGATCCTCCGTACAGTTTAGTTACTAATTGCTTTTCTTTTTTGTTTGCGTTCACTTTCGCGCTCAACCTTTCTTCATACTGTGCATCAAATTTGTACTCACACGGTAATGAATGAACAATAATATACGATGTTTCTGCTTTCCTCTTGTAGTCGCTTAGTCTACCCGCTGACATATTACCCTGCAGGATGGAATATAGATGAAGAGGGCGGGAGCACATAACCCCCCCCCCCCGCATCTGCGAGCAAAGCTATTATTTTGGCAGCATGTGCCGTGTGCCCCGTCCCAACTTCCTAATTTACTGCCAGGTTAAATCTAAGATGCTGCTGCATTCTCACTACAGCCCGATTTAATATTATTAATAGTTGTGGTCGTAACAGCTGCTAACTGCAATAAGGAGGAGTCGGCAAAGTCTCTTTGGAATTTCTGAAACATTCCATGATATTCTCTTTCCTCGTAATGTGATCGTCCTTGTACTATCGTATTTATGGTAGACGTTGCATTTTAATATAAAGAATACAGAATGATCAGGAAGGGCAGGATTGATACACTCCGATTCATTCTCTCTTTATTATTTAATCTGTTCACCTTCCAGTGTTGGTTTCCCCTCGACGCAGCCAGGGATCCCACTTCTATCCCCTCAAGGGCAGTGTCCTGGAGCGTGAGACATTCGGTAGGGTGTACAACTCAGGAGAAGGGCCAGTACGTCGCCCAGGCGGCCTCACCTGCTATGCTCAACAGAGGCATTGTTGGAGATGGGAAGATTGGAAATGATAGTTGAGGAAAAGGGAAGAAAGTGGTCGTGGCCTTAATTTAGGTACCATCCCAGCATTTTCCTGGATAAGAAAACAGTGGGAACCCACGGAAAATCACTTCGAAGATTGATGAGGTGGGAATCGAAGCCCTTCTACTCATTTGGCCTTCCAACACTGACTGGACCACCGAGCTCGATAGCTGTAGTCGCTTAAGTGCGGCCAGTATCCAGTATTCGGGAGATAGTAGGTTCGAACCCCACTGTCGGCAGCCCTGAAAATGTTTTCCGGGGTTTTCCATTTTCACACCAGGCAAATGCTGGGGCTGTACCTTAATCAAGGCCATGGCCGCTTCCTTCCCAATCCTAGCCCTTTCCTGTCCCATCGTCGCCATAAGACCTATCTGTATCGCTGCGACGTAAAGCAACTAGCAAAAAACTGACTGGACCCCGTTCCAGTCCTCGTACTATTTTAGAAATTTTGAGACAGAGCCTGAAGTCGAGCACGGGCTTCCGGCGGTGGCAGCTAATCACACTAACCACGAAACCATAGGGGCCGACTAAAATTCTTTCTAGCGGGAATAAAGAAAGAAGATATTTAATTCAGCAATAACTGGAAATTACTATGCTGCCCGTTCAACAAGAATTCAACAGGAGACTGTCAAAGTGTAGCGTCCGGAACGTTGTTTTATATTGTGCAGAGGCGTGGATTCTGAGGAAAGTCAATGAAAGAAGTCTGGAAGTGCTAGAGATGTGAATAGGGAGGAGAGCAGAGGGAAGGAAATTGAGACATAGGGTGTGAAATGAAGAGAGTGGAGGGAATAAGAAAGCGAAAAAGAAGAAGAAGAAACAGCTATTTTGCGAGATATTATTAAAAGCAATGGAATTGGACTAAGCTAAAACTTATCGAACACCAAGGACAGGAAGTGCTTGGAAAATGAAACGTGCTGTAATATTTTTAAAAATTACTTTTACAATTTGGCCGGGCTGACTTCCTCGGGTGATTGAGGCACTGGCCTCTGACTCCAACTTGGCAGGTTCAATCCTGGCTCAGTCCGGTGTTATCTGAAAGTGCTCAAGTAACTCCGCCTCGTGTCGGTAGATTTACTGGCACTTAAAGAACTTCTCCGGCACCTCGCCGTCTCCGAAAACCATAAAAGTAGTTAGTATCTCGTAAAAACCAATAACATTATAATTATTTTACAATTTGTTTTACGTCGCGCCGAGACACACATGTTTAATAATAATAATAATAATAATAATAATAATAATAATAATAATAATAATAATAATCGACCATGCAACATGAAAGAGCTTGGAGCCGGAGGAAAAGGCCGTGGCCTTAATTAACGCATAACCCCAGCATTTGCCTTGTGCAAGATTGGGAAACCACGGAAAACCATCTTCGATCTAACGACATTGGAGATAGAACCCACTATCTCCCGAATGCAAGCTCATGGCTGCGCGACCCTAGCCACACGGCCAACTCGCTCTGTCATGCTGCAATAAACAGATAAGAATGGTGATGGGTATCCTATGACAAGACTTGACTTTGGGCAGACATATATGAATGATGGATGATGATTCTTGTCCGCCTCTGTGGTGCAGTGGTTAGTGTGATTAACTGCACCCTCGATTCCCGGCTCCGCCACGAAAATTTAAAAATGGTACTAGGGCTGGAACGGGGTCCACTCAGCCTCGGGAGGTTAACTGTGTAGAAAGGGGTTCGATTCACTCCTCAGCCATCCTGAAAGTGGTTTTTCGTGGTTTCCCACTTCTCGTACAGCCAAATGCCGGGATGGTACTTAACTTAAGGCCTCGGCTAATATCTTCCCTCTTCCTTGTCTATCCCTTCCAAAATTCCCCCCCCCCCCCACAACTCCCCTGTTCAGCATAGCAGGTGAGGCCGCCTGGGTGAGGTATTGGTTATCCTCCCCAGTTGTACCCCCGACCCAGAGTCTGAAGCTCCAGGACACTTCCCTTGAGGCGGTGGAAGTGGGATCCCTCCCTGAGTCCGAGGGAAAACCGACCCTGGCCTCCGGGGGTGACAACTAATCACACTAACCACTACACCACAGAGGTGGACGAATAATCCTTCTTTTCTAGATATTTATTAATGTCGCACCGACAATGGGATATGAAGGAGCGACGGCAGCGACCGTGGCCTTAATTAATGTACATCGCCAGCATTTGGTTTGTATTAAAATGGAGAAACCACGGAAAGAAAACACTTGAAGGGTCAGAGGGAAAAAGCAGGAGAGTCAATATTTGTACTACTTGAGAAAAATCAGCTTTTCTGCTTGACTTCCCTAGTTCTTTCCCCTAACAGCGAAACTTTGAGTGCTGACTCGCCTGCTTTTTTTTTCCATTTACTACCTCTCATTAGATGCGCATGATCACTCTGAAGCGGACTGTAACAGTATCTCAATTTCGATGAAAAAGTGACATACCTGGTTTTCACCCCCGACCCTTCGCGTAGGAAAATGTATGGTCCCACTCATGTTAATGGTATATGGATTAAAAGAAGAACTACAGACCTGTACACAGCAACAGATAACTTTACTGGTGCCGTACGTAGGAGACGCTTGACATTCTATGGTCACATCTGTAGAATGGACAATAATAGATTTGTTAAAAAACTCTTAACTAATAATCAATTCAAAGAAGGTCAAGATCAACTGGTTGGAGAAACTAAACAGCATTTACAATAAATAAACGCTACAGATAAAATAATAATAATAATAATCGTATGGCCTCAGCTACCGTGTGCATACATTTCGATTTGACAACATAAAAATCGTAAACTCTTTGGAATTTTGTTTGCAAATCGCATATTTGTGGAAAATGTTAAAGGAAAACTGGCAAACCGTGGACAGAAAAACGGAAAAGCATCAGACCCGACCTCATGAAGAGATACTGGGAGGAGAAACAGAAGAAGAAGGGGAAGCCGGCAGACCAAGCTAACAAGTTCAAAATCGGTCTTTAAATTGGGCATAACGAAGAAAGAAAGAAAGAAAGAAAGAAAGAAAGAAAGAAAGAAAGAAAGGAACAAACAAACAAACAAACCTAATAATAATAATAATAATAATAATAATAATAATAATAATAGTAATAATAATAATAATTGCTCCACTGTGGTAACCAATTTTCTGTGAATAGAATGTATCGGGATAATATGAAAATCAAGCCGAAATCCCACTCTAGTGTTATATTTCGCTTTCATTCCCCTTACAAATTTTAGTGAGCAACTTTTGGAAACAAATAACAGATTTACCCAATAGTCTAATTTTCTCAATTTCGGAGTTTTTTCGTTGTCCGCTCATTTATTATGACCCTACTATTACTTTTTTCAGTATTTCTCCGCTAAGTATTCTCCTCACACTCAAAAGTGAATCAGTAATGAGGAAATTAAAGCTCGAATAAGAACGAGATTGATGAAACAGTAATATAGAATGCACTTAGAGGTTGGTCCATCTTTGTGGAGATTTTTTAAACTGGTTTTCTAATACGTCGTTGGACATGTAATGAAGAAATATACCTTTGATTTAAGGATTATGTTCAGGATTTTAATTAATTGAAAGTTGACACTAAATACGAATTCATGGAGGCTTTTTGTCGGAGATGTGAGAATTGCAGGCTAATTGTCAAGCAGTGTAGCTGGGCAATGTATTGGTGTACCGTATATATTTATATGATATGAATGACATGATATATGACATTATTTTATCTCAGACTGCTGAAGTTCTGAAGAAATTGCTGAATGATAAGGGCAGAGTCTTGGGGGATGGAGTACAAGATTAACATAAACAAGTCCAAAACAAAAGTACGAGTAATAGAGTGCAGTCGAACGAAGTCATGTGATGCAGCAAATATTAATTAGGAAATTAAGTCTTAAAGGAAGTAGACGGGTGTTGTTACTTGGGTAGTAAAATATCTAACAATGGCAGAAGGCAAACATAACATGCACAAGCAAGTAAGGTTTTGGTTAAGAAAAGAATGTTGCTCACTTCGAACGTTGATATAAAAAATGGAAAAATGTTTTTTCAAGTCTCTCGTATGGGGCGTTTCATTGTATGAAACTGCAATATGGACGATAAGTAGCTCAGTAAGAAGAAGAATAGAAGCTTTTGAAATGTGGTGTTACGGAAGGATGTTGAAGGTGAAGGTGAGATGGATACATCGAATCACGAATGAATCGATACTGAGTCGAATTGGTGAGAGGAGTTCGATTTGACTAAGTTTGACGAGAAGAAGAGATAGTAAGACAGGACACATCATAAGACAACCAGGACGTGTTCAGTTGTTTTTTGAGTGAGCTGTAGGCGGTAAGAACGGTAGGGGTAGGCAAAGGTACGAATATTACAAACAGATTAGAGCAGATAATGGATGCAGGAGTTACGTACAAATGAAAACGTTACTACTGAACAGGGTGGCATGGAGAGCTGCATGAAGCTAGTCTATGCACTAATGACTGAAAAAACAACAACAACAACAACAACAACAACGACAACCTAATTCTCTCTAATAGGACGGAGTGTTCTGCTCAAGAACTGACATGTACAGTACATCCGACGGACGAATCACCAACCACAGCATCATATGCCCTCGCTCCAATGCGTAGAGTTTCGGAATTTAATCCAGGCTTTTTCCACGCAATCAAGTGATTA
Source organism: Anabrus simplex (assembly GCF_040414725.1). NCBI lineage: Eukaryota > Metazoa > Arthropoda > Insecta > Orthoptera > Tettigoniidae > Anabrus > Anabrus simplex. The sequence continues at coordinate 37,044,426 of NC_090270.1, read as the reverse complement.
GATATTGTTTCCCACCACCTCTCCTACGCTGCCGGCAAACATTCTGATGGTGATTTTTTTCCGACCAATGGGAGTCGGATCTTGCAGACTTCACGCCTTGGCGATCCTGGTCACCAGGCGGGCACATATTTCTTGTCATAGTTAAGTTCACTATTTTTATTCATTAACATACGTATTTATTTATTTATTTATTTATTTATTTATTTATTTATTTATTTATTTATTTATTTATTTATTTATTTATATACGTACAGATTCACCAAACACTGTCACTAACTGAGGAAAAGAGAGCGATTGAGGAGCTCGCTGCTTCCCACATGTTTTCCATTAACTCTTCAAATTACGTGGATCGCTAATAGTTTCTTTTTCTTGCCTTATTGGTCCTAATGTATTTTCAGTTGTGCGGCGACATTGTCTCCCTATTTTCATTCTTGGTCCACCTCTCTTATGTTCATTCACATTGTCGTCATCGCTCTTAGTCTCCTTGTGTAATAATCATAGTTTTTCCTGACCAGACCAGCTAGATGAGTTGGGAGAGGCCATATCGTCGGACTGAGAGGTCCGTTGATCGTTTCTCCAAGTTAGGTTCTAGTAGAACTATCTGTTAACCCGCATTTCGAAACGGTAACTGATTTATTATGCTACTTCCCTTGGTAACCTGCTCATCTCCCTTAAACCTTTATCTAGATTCCTTCCGTTCTTTTCAACATCCTGAAAATATGTAAATCTAGGTCTCCGTCTGCTTTCCCTCCCTTCTAGCCTGGATTCATGAATTTGTTTTACTTTTCTTTCACCGTTCTTTCAACATTTTCAAACCAAGTTAGATGTGTTTGCTTTATGTGTCTGATAAATGGCTGCACTCCTAGTTTTTCCCTTATTCTCGTAAAATAGTTCAAAGCTGGAACCCAAACTCTTCAGTGGCATAATAATAAAGAAGAAGAAGAAGAAGAAGAGCATTCCTTGCCTAATAATAATGTTGAAACTTTCTTCGTTTTCCTTTTTTCTCACTCTTTGTTGGGGTCGTGCGTGCGAACGTGATTGTCACATATGGACCGGGCCATATTTTACGACCGGATACTCTTCCTGACGTCAACATCTCTAGAGACATGTATTCACTATAGCTTGTTTGCCGTGCTGCTTCGTAGGGGATTGTGTTTTGTGTACGTGATGAGGAGAGCAATGGGACAAACACAAACACCCAGTCCGCGAGTCACAGGAATTAACTATACACGATCGATATTCCCGACCCCGATTCCTTTCACGTTCTTACCCAATTTCATTCACTATCGTCCGTATAAAAATCAGTCTACAGTGATAAGAATGAGGGCTTTGAAAAAAGAAGCAGCAATCCAGAAAGGAGTGAGGCAAGGCTGCAGTTTGTCACCGCTTCTTTTCGTTGTTAAAACAAAGAGGTATTTGGAAAGGGAATCACAATCCAAGGAGAGAAAATCAAAACCTTGAGATGTGCCGATGATATTGTTATTTTATCTGAGACTGCAGATGATTTGGAGAAACTGGTGAATGGCATGGGCAGAGTCTTGGGTAAGTAGTAGGAGATGAAAATAAATAAGTCCAAAGGGAAAGTAATGGAATGCAGGCGAATGAAGTCAGGTGATGCAGGTAATATTATATTAGGAAATTAAGATTTAAAAGAAGTAGATGAATATTGTCACTTGGGTAGTAAACTAACTAACGATGGCAGAAGTTATGAGGACATAAAGTGCGGACTATCACAAGCAAGGAAGTGTTTTCTTAAGAAAATAAATTTGCTCACTTAGAACATTGATATAGGAATTAGAAAGATTTTTCTGAAAACTTTATCTTGAACGTGGTATTGTATGGAATTTAAACATGGAAGATAAGTAGTTCAGAAAGAAAGAGAATAGAAGCTTTTGAAATGTGGTGTTACAGAAGAATTCTGAAGGTCTGATGGATAGATCGAATCACGAATGAAGAGGTACTGAATCGACTTTGGCTAATTTGACGAGAAGAACATATAGAATGATAGGACACCCAGGACTTTGTCAGCGGTTTTTGAGGAAAGTGTAGGTACTAAGAACGGTAGGGGTAGAGCAAGGCGTGAATATGACGAGCCGATTAGAGCAGATGTGGGATACAGTAGTTACGTAAAAATGGAAGTATTAGCGTAGGATAGGCTCGTGGAGAGCTGCATCAAGCCAATGTATGGACGGATGACTCCCACAAAATCTTCATTAGCTCCTCAACTGAAGTTGGTGTCAGGAAGGGTATCCGGCCCTAAAACATGCCACATAATATTAACTCACCTATTCTCCGACCCCATATAAGGAAACGGGACTCAATCATATATTCGATATTATTCTCAAATAGAAATATTTCTGATAGTCTTCCTCAGGGCTATGTACGTGATTATCTCAGTAGCATAAGTGCTGCCTTGCCATTCGGAAGGCTAAGGTTCGGGTACCAGTCGGTCCTGGATTGAGAATTTTATCTCAAAATTCACTTGCAGCCAGAAATGGCAACCTAAACTCCTTGTCAAAACTAAAATGGGGGGTTCGACCTCTACCGCTGACAGCCCTGAAGATGGTCTTCCGTGGTTTCCCATATTCATACCGGGCAAATTCCTTAATTAAGGGCACGGCCGCTTCATTCCAACTCCTAGCCCTTTCCTAACTTATCGTCGGCATAAGACCTATCTGTGTCGGTGCGACGTAAAGCAGATGATATAAATTAAAAGAAAAGGTAAGAGCTTACTCAACGGCTCCAGAATTACTGAGTTAACCCGAAGAATGCATCCTTAAGTGTTTCTTAGAACCAATTCGGTGGTAGGCTCTACCTACTGTAACGGCCGCAGGGCGTCATGGGTTTCGTAGACTTATTAGAAATAAAAGAAAAATATTATGTGGATAGTACATTTTATGCAATAGAACGTGGTACACTTGGAATGTGCGTGGTAACTTGGTGTAGTATGAGTCTGTGATATGAGAAATAAGGGACATGGTTTAAGAGTTCCGGAGTAATATTACTAGTAAAAGTAAGATCAATAAATGAATTACCCAATGTGCTGGGATAGTTGCTCCTCACATCATTCAAATTAAAGTGATGTTCGAGAAAATCAAGTGCCTTTTCGTTTCCTTGGATCTGTTATTCTTCCTCTTCTACCGCTTGTCCCACATGTGTGGGGTTGCGAGTGTGAACTGTATCGCACATGTGGATTTGGCCCTGTTTTACTGCCAGAAGCCCTTCCTGACGCCAACCCTGTATGTAGGGTTGTAATCACTACTGCGTGTTTCTGTGCTAGAAGGTGTTGTACTGTCTTGTCTGAATATGAAGAGGAAAATATTCGGACAAACAAAAACGCTTACTCCCCGAGGCACTAGAATGAATCGGACGCGATTAGAATTCCCGAGCCGGCCGGGAATCCAACCCCAGACCCTCTGAAGGGAAGGCCTCAACGCTGACCATTCAGCCAATGAGTCGGAATTTTCATTTCATTGGATGTCTGTATTAAAATCGGCCAATCTCTACTATTACATTTGTTATTCTATAGAACTGATCACAATATATATCACAACGACAGCTAAACTCTGAGTGCGCATCAACATAGCGCCATCTTAAAACAGAGTATGCTTGTGACGTCACATATTTAGAACAAGTTTTGCCTTAATTTAAAGCGCTATTTCATGAAAAGTACGTTTCAGTTTTCTTTCTTGTTTAAAACAGGTGGCCTCTTCTTTTATCTATGAATTGAGACATTAAAGATAAACATGAATTTCATACTCTCGGCCACATACCAGTTCTACCCAAACACAAAAAGCGTCTTAAAATTTTTATTTCTATGTACCCGTTGCCGTTGAAATGAAAATTCTAATAACGGTATGGTCAAGCGGTATATGATTTTCTCTGCCGGAAAAATCCTTAAGATCACTGCTCTAAACATTAGAAGAAGGGGTATTATCAGAAACTGGCCTTGGAAGATTACATTAAGACTCTTTTTACTGAGCAATATTTTGCTTAATTTTTAGGACAACGGAGTAATTTGTTGAGGTAGAGACAATACCAGCGCTAGTTTCTGAAGTGGTAACCTCAGGGAATGTTATGTGTGCTCTGTCCATAAATTACCATTGTGGTTAAGTTACCTGTAATTGGGGTTAAAGCGCACTGCTTACCTCGGAGTTAACATGCGCGCTTAGCAAACGAGAGTTCTATCTACGATATTCTAATTCAATTCTCCTCCCTCACCACAAATCCAATCCAATCAGGGAACCTGCAATACACGGCCATGTTACGTTTGTAAGGTAGGATTATATTATCCCAGCGCTAAGAGATTTTAAACTCCTTCAGTACCAAAGTTTCAGCAAAGTTAGTTGGTTTGTTCCTCATTTACACAAACAAATTGAGGTCCTTGGGAATTAGTCACTAGAGCTCAATAACTTTCTTATTTGTTACGCAAATTATTTTTAAGTGACGATATGTGAGGTCCTGTTTTATTCTTTGTTCATTAAATTTCTCGCCAAGAAAGTAAGTTGATTTTGCATACCTTGCAGTTAAAGACTGCCTGTGAGTCATATGTCTTCCCGGGATTTTTTAAGGTCAATAAATTATTTATCTGACAACAGTTTTGAAACATGCTACCTTGCATTTCTGAAGCTGGGAAGTTACTGGAATTGTATACCATCATATTATTATTATTATTATTATTATTATTATTATTATTATTATTATTATTATTATTATCCTTCTTCTTCTTCTTCTTCAACTTCTTCTTCTTCTTCTTCTTCTTCTTCGTCTTCTACACTTCATCCTGTCATTAAAATCAGACGACCATTTATATGCTACACTCATATAGTTACTGAGACTGTTCATTCATCGCGGTTTGATTTCCTTTTTAATATTTGTCCCTGTTTTTCCAAATTGAAAGCTGTTATTGCCAAGAAGGTTAGTTATTTTCACATTTTCGTTCGAACAGAGACTCCTATCTAACATGTCTTTTCCTTGATTAAGTTTCTCTATTATCTCTCGGACCTTACGTCCCGGACTTTGGGATTCCCAATGATTATCTGAAGTGATTTGCACTCACTTTCGTATAATGCTGTGATAAACCTCGAGTTCGAAATTTTCTGTTATTTCCTTACCACTGAAAACAGCCGTTAGGTCAATTCATTAGATCGATGTCCGCCTATGACCTAGTAAGTAACTCTGAGAGTTGGTAAACAAGTTACTAGGGACTGTTTTGGAGTATTCTGAGTCGGTCCCCTTCTTTTGTCAGGCTGCTGAGAATGCCCAGTCCATCAATAGTATGAAGAACGTTTTACTGGGACTCCGATAAAGTAAATACGGCTACCTGCTTCACTGAAATTTACTCGCCAATTACTCCTCACAGAGTTACAAATACGTCCAAATTTCATAAGGAAATCATCATCAAACTACTCTGAAAGACAACATATAGTCTGAGGCAAGGCTGGAAGAGTAGCGTCTTATTTGAAGACATGAGATACGTATCATCATTACCTGGTATCGCTGTCCAGTAATGGAAATCTGCAGTCCACTCTACAGTAGGAGTCCATCCGTCCGTCTAGCTTCTAGACTTCAATATTACATTGAAATGATGTGACAGATTCCCTACCTCTCAACAGTTTGACACATGACACATAGACTATATGAATAAAAACAAAAACAATTCAAAGGCAATGAAATTAAAACAAGCAAAAAATAAAAGAACAAAACAATATAAAGCAAAACAAAGCATAAGAAATAATGAAGGGAACACCCAATATTCATATTACACTTACTCCACAAAACATAATTATTATCCTCCGGAGATTACAATGAACATCATGGTAGAGACATGCAATTGAAGGTATTCTCCAAGGGTTGTAAAGAAACTTTTTCAAACAGCCAACCGATGTAACAAACACTAACAGCTTCCGGAAAATTTAGGAAACCAGGAATTAAACAACATTCAGAATGACAGAGATTGCTCAATAGATTACAGTTTGAAACTAAAATCAACATAATTGTGTGTACAATATTAATACTGTAATTTTTAAAGGATCAGATGGTATTACAAAACATGGTTTTAGTCCATATGAGCTTTCAGACAAACCACTGAATTTGCATTCTCCAACCACTGATGAAACGTAGAACACGAACACTATTTTTTTTACTACCCACAAAAATATCCTCCAAATTATCCCGAAAAACATCTGTTGGCCATACGTAAAAAAATATGCATACATTATAGCATTCAATATTCAATACTTTCTCAGATGACCAATTTCTAACTTATAGAATTGAGGTGATCTCGTAAGATGGATATTGACGCCTTCAAGTTGCTCACGCTCCGCTGGATGATTGCTTCATAATTACGCCAAAGTATTCTCGACGAAAATTCAAAAATCAAATCATATAAATTATACCACAACATTGTCCACACCCTCACTGCAGATACCTTCGTCACCATATTACCCAGCGTTTGAAACAATGTGCTCGATCAAACTACCTGAAAACCCTCTTAATACCACGCTGTCCCTTACCTCACCTCATCTACAGGGTGTAACAATAATATACAGAGTGTAACAGTAATGTACAGGTGTAACAATAATATACGGTACAGAGTATAACAGTAATGTAAGGTGAAACAATAATATACAGGTGTAACAATAGTATACAGAGTGTAACAGTAATGTACAGGTGTAACAATAATAGACAGAGTGTAACAGTAATGTACAGGTGTAACAATAATATACAGAGTGTAACAGTAATGTACAGGTGTAACAATAATATACAGACTGTAACAGTAATGTACAGGTGTAACAATAATATACAGGTGTAACAATAATATACAGAGTGTAACAGTAATGTACAGGTGTAACAATAATATACAGAGTATAACAGTAATGTACAAAGTGTTAGAATGATATGCATGGTGTAAAAATAATATAGAGAGTGTAACAGTAATATACAGAATGTGACAATGATATACAGGATGTAGCAATAATATGCAGAGTGAAACAATAATATACAGATTGTAATAGTAATAAATAGGATGGAATAATAATTTACACGGTGTAACAACAAGTTTCGGCTAAACTTTCAGGACACATTCCTCACACTATGTTGTGACTTTCAGCATTCAGCGTTGTCCTAAATCCCCTGCGAATTAGCTGAGCGTCTGAACAATCCTGTACTTGCAACAGACTCTACGGAATTTCTAGTTCCACATCTCTTTTAACATTAAATCATAAAGAAACTCCGACACGTAGACTTAGTCTCCCTAAACCTCTCTTACCTTACATGATCGGCTCCATTGTGCTCCTAGGTAACTAATCCTAACATCACCAACCTGGCCCAATGTTTGGGAAGCCAGGCTCTTCCTGTCACAAGTCAGGACAAGGGGTGAGTGATAGAGGAGTAACACCTCTTTAAAGAACCTTGGTCCAGCTGACACGGCTGGTAGCCCAATGTAAGTGTCCTTTGCCAGGGTTACGGTGAAGACTTCAACGCAGTGAAGGCGGGGAAGAGGGATTTCTGAATTGTGGAACTAGCAGAAGAGTGAAACCCCTATTCAGGGTAAAAAGAACAAGAACTGCTGCCGTCCAGTTAGAACTGGGAATTCAAAGGGTAAGAAACCCCGACAGACAATCAGTCTGGTGCCTCAGGCTTAAGATGTTAACCCCATCAAGGCACTTGGAAGCAGTGAGTTAATCACTCGTTCTTCTTAAATAAACTGATTATAGAAACTGAAGCGAACTTACAAAACCGGACGAATAACCTGATGACGACCTTTGGCATGAAGACAATGAAGCGAGGTCAGCCCACGAAGACCTGGAAGAGGACGATCAAGAAGGAAATTGCAGAGGGGATAAGACCTGGAGTGACGCTGAAAATTGCCGGGAACCGTACTGTGTGGAGAAATTTCACCAAGACCCTATGTTCCAGAGGGAGAAATAGGAAATAAGTAAGTAACTTATTCTCCTCCATTCCCCTCACATGACCCCATCACCGAAACCGATTTGTAAGAAGGGTTTCATCCATCTAGTTTATTCCCAACTTAGACTTCATCCCCTCATTTTGAGTACCCATCTTGCCATTGTTCCCACCTGTTTGTACCGGCAATAATTACGCATGTCAGTTCTTAAATCCGCTATTGTTATTTCATTATTATTACCGGTATATAATTGTTATTCTATACATTTACTTCAGTTATTTAAAATCTTCGTGAAACAACTACAGGCTGCCAACAAAACAGAGTACCGTAAATTTTTATGAAAAACTGAATTGCTCAGTGACACAAATTTCACTTCATATAAGGTCCCGAAAATAGCAAAAGTTGATTAATGTATATAGAGACAAATATGATATTTTGCAGTATAACTTTCACACATTGGTCAATGATAAAATGAAAGGTGCGTATGGCTTTCAGTGCCGGGATGTGTACAAAGACTTCGGCTCACCAGGTGCAGGTCTTTTGATTTGACTACCGTAGGCGACCTGCGTGTCGTGATGAAGATGAAATGGTGATGAAGACGACACATTCACCAGCCCCCGTGCCAGGGGAAGTATACAATTATAGTTAAAATTCCCCATCCTTCGGGGAATCGAACCCGAGACCCCTGTGACCAAAGGCCTGCACGCTAATCATTTAGCCATGGAGTTGAACATTGGTCAATGAGTCAGTGTTAGGGTCGGTATGCATGGTGTCTGGAAATATCTATAGAGAGCTGTAATTGAGATCTAGTTCAACGTATTTTTGGCAAGTGGAAATATTTACAAATATCAACTAAGAATAATTGGATTGTCCCGTTTAGTCCCACTAGCTCGTATCGTGAGGTCTCTTACGTGAATGGACTCCAGACGGTGATTCTCTTTGAAAAACTGGACTGTAGTTCCATAGATGGCCCTACCTTAATATGGCCCTGTCAACTTCCATTAAACATTAGTGTTTGTGAAGTTAGTCATTTAAATTTAAAACAGGGAAAAAAACCCATAACCGAAGGACCATTCTGATTCCAATATTAAACACAAAATTTGTATCTTACTCAATTTCTCCAGGCCCAGTAGGTGACGTGGCACACCCTTTGGGTGAGGTAAAATCTATTCCTATGAAGTATTAAAGTGTTAATATTCCGGTGAAAGTAATTTTCTGCTGGCACCAGACAGATTAAATCCGAAGATAAAGTACAGGTCTTCTGAACTGAAGTTGGTGGGTTCGATCCAGCCCAGTTCGTAGTTACTTGAAGCCTCGGCCAGGAAGAGTGTGAAAATGAAAGACTATCGAGGCCTTGTAGTGGCTGAGTCCGCTGATATGTTTCCTTAAGTTACATATCCGCTGTAACTGTACGTGCTGCATAACAAACAATTAAATAACGAACGAGGATCTGTTTCTTCTGTCACGACCAATGTTCGTAATGGCTCACCCACAAGGTCACGATAGTAAGGGAATAAAGAGTTGATCACAAGTAAGTGGAAGCATTTCTGGACTCACGTAACGGACCAGTGGTTGCTCCCAAGCTGAGAGATAATCTTTCTTTCTTTCTTTCTTAATCCGTTTACCCTGAAGGGTTGGTTTTTCCTTCGGACTCAGCGAGGGATCCCACCTCTTCCGGCACAAGGACAGTGCCCTGGAGCGTAGGACTTTGGGTCGGGGGATGACTCTGGGGTGAAGGACCAATACCTCACATAGGTGGCCCCACCTGCTATGTACAACAAGGGCCTCGTGATGGGATGGGAAGATTGGAAGGGGTAGACATGTAAGAGGAAAGGAAGCGGCTGTGGCCTTAAGTTATGTACCATCCTGGCATTTGCCTGGAGGACAAGTTGAAAACCACGGAAAATCACTTCGAGGATTGCTGAAGTGGAAATCGAACCCTCTTTACTTAACTGACCTCCCGAGGCTGAGTGGACCCCGCTCCAGCCGTCGTACCACTTTTCGTGGGACGCCTAATTCGGAGATGATAATAAATTTTATAATTCGCTCGACTAGAATTCAGTGTTTTACATGATCCTCCACTCAGGGCATGGCCCTTCGGAAAGAAAGGGGTGACATCCTATCAATAATTAGTCTGATAATGATCTAACATCAGTTTCAAGATAATAAGTTCACTTAAATTAAGCATAAATGAAAATTTGCAATGAGAAATTGGAAGTATAATAATTTTAATAAAATGAAATTAACTGACTACAATTGAACAACTGTATATGCAACAAAAAAAATTATCTTTGTGCATCTCTTATCGCACCGTATTAAAAGAATCAAGTCCATCTTGAAAAATGATTGTCAGTCATTAAGTTAAAATCTCATCATTACGCAACACTGATTCATTTAAATAAATATAAATTAATATAATGGAAAATCAGCAATTTCAGTCTCTATTCGTTCATCTTGTTTGTTCATTTCTGACGTATTACTAGACAAACCTGTCCTCCCTGCTCTACTTCTCTTATTACTTCATTATAATTACCTAACTAACTGAATAATAACTTGAATTTTCTAACAGCGCATGATAAACACCGAAAATCCATCAAATACATAATAATATCAGTGTTCCATAATCAATTAACTGCATGTCTCCATCCAACCAACGGCATCATGTGGCTGCACCTGAAATAAGGTACTAACTACTGATATAAATAAGAAAACTATCAAATGCCAGACGATCTGCGTTGCATCGGCTCCATTCCATCCTGATGAAAATACTTCTACAGCGCTAACTTAATACATCTAGCAATACCACAAGTTGATCTACAGTACAGGTGACAATAATCTCACAATCTAATTATCGTTCAAGTAGCTTGTCGAAGATCCTACTCGTATATTCGTAAATATATTCCGCTACCCATGTGATACCAAATTAAACTCAAGTCAGCTCGCATGCCTAACCAAACTCTTCGAAAAGCATTCAATCAACGCTACGAAACACGCTCATCTAATAAACTCAAATATACGCGGCGGAAATACCTCTCAATAATACTATCCTAAACATTGGCCATCTCAAAGAATTAAATTACTACCGCAATTCACCACTCAAAAAATCATTCTCTACTTATACCGTCAACTATACCTTTAGATGACCCTACATATTTTACGCCACACAATGTCCACCACATAATGAGAACAATCATCATTCCCTACATAAATGAGCTAAATATCTTTGAAGAGCTTCACTATTATTCATACAACCATCACTGAATCGATCCACTAAACATATCACAACACTCCGCGGAATTATACATTATTATAAGATCACAACTTCAAATATCTCACACATCAGCACATCAAAACTTACCTGTGGCATTCAAGATCACACACACCTTATAGCTGTTCCACTAACACGGAAAACAACGCAGGAAAGATCGCCTAACCCTAGTATTCACCAACGGAAAACGATATTCTAATATACGCAGTAGCATTACATGACGTTACCAACACCGTTAGCACGTTAGAGCATTCAAGTTATTTCACTTTACATCACCGGTGTGACATTTAAAAAAATCTACTTCTACTATAAGCATCTACAAGTAAACAAGAAGGGCAAGGTTCGACTACTCATCTGACTTCTTCGCTTCTCCATAGGTATTGGTAGTCAGGTTATTTTTTCAGCCATCTCGTCCACTTCGGCAGAGTGTGGATCCACCAGGATCCTACTGGTTTACTCGGACATCTCTTCTATATGGACTTTCTTATTCACAAATATAGGCAACATCTTGAGTTCAACCTGAAACTTGAACAGAATAGTTAGAGCGAATTCGTACAGATTTATTAATCCACTTTAATAGATTAATACTGGCCTGTGTAAATTTGTATCGCTCAATGCTATACTTAGTTTGTTAACGTTATTTCGGCCTCAACTTCTTAAATTTTTAAGAGCTTTAATTCGCATACAAGAGCTGAGCTCTCTATTTGCTTCACGATCCTTTTTGTACTACTCAAGAATTGGCATTAAAACAAATTCAAACTTCATTATTTGAATAATAATAACGAGGCTGCTTTCCATAAACTACATAACTACGATCCTGACTTCTTTACATATGGTTTTGACATTGAGGACACGTTATCACACAGATTCACAAAGGAACACATGCTACCATTGTTTATTCTTCTCCACTTGAAATACGTCACACCACACGCCTGTTAGATAATTAACTGTATATAATTCCGGCTCAATCCATGGCCTCCTTGACGTCTGTTATACTAGATGTAATGTCTGGCCTATCTTCTTCTCAGCTGTTACTGCAAATACACTGACTGACAGAGCAAATGCAACACCAAGAAGGAGTGGTCAGAACTTTATGCCAATTGCAGGATAGACTGACGTCACTGAGGTATGCTCATGATGTGAAATGCGCCGCTGTGTTGCGCAGGTAGCGAACGATAAATGGGACACGGCGTTGGCGAATGGCCCACTTCGTACCGTGATTTCTCAGCCGACAGTCATTGTAGAACGTGTTGTCGTGTGCCACAGGACACGTGTATAGCTAAGAATGCCAGGCCGCCGTCAACGGAGGCATTTCCAGCAGACAGACGACTTTACGAGGGGTATGGTGATCGGGCTGAGAAGGGCAGGTTGGTCGCTTCGTCAAAGCGCAGCCGATACCCATAGGGATGTGTCCACGGTGCAGCGCCTGTGGCGAAGATGGTTGGCGCAGGGACATGTGGCACGTGCGAGGGGTCCAGGCGCAGCCCGAGTGACGTCAGCACGCGAGGATAGCCGCATCCGCCGCCAAGCGGTGGCAGCCCCGCACGCCACGTCAACCGCGATTCTTCAGCATGTGCAAGACACCCTGGCTGTTCCAATATCGACCAGAACAATTTCCCGTCGATTAGTTGAAGGAGGCCTGCATCCCGGCGTCCGCTCAGAAGACTACCAATGACTCCACAGCATAGACGTGCACGCCTGGCATGGTGCCGGGCTAGAGCGACTTGGATGAGGGAATGGCGGAACGTCGTGTTCTCCGATGAGTCACGCTTCTGTTCTGTCAGTGATAGTCACCGCAGACGAGTGTGGCGTCGGCGTGGAGAAAGGTCAAATCCGGCCGTAACTGTGGAGCGCCCTACCGCTAGACAACGCGGCATCATGGTTTGGGGCGCTATTGCGTATGATTCCACGTCACCTCTAGTGCGTATTCAAGGTACGTTAAATGCCCACCGCTACGTGCAGCATGTGCTGCGGCCGGTGGCACTCCCGTACCTTCAGGGGCTGCCCAATGCTCTGTTTCAGCAGGATAATGCCCGCCCACACACTGCTCGCATCTCCCAACAGGCTCTACGAGGTGTACAGATGCTTCCGTGGCCAGCGTACTCTCCGGATCTCTCACCAATCGAACACGTGTGGGATCTTATTGGACGCCGTTTGCAAACTCTGCCCCAGCCTCGTACGGACGACCAACTGTGGCAAATGGTTGACAGAGAATGGAGAACCATCCCTCAGGACACCATCCGCACTCTTATTGACTCTGTACCTCGACGTATTTCTGCGTGCATCGCCGCTCGCGGTGGTCCTACATCCTACTGAGTCGATGCCGTGCGCATTGTGTAACCTGCATATCGGTTTAAAATAAACATCAATTATTCGTCCGTGCCGTCTCTGTTTTTTCCCCAACTTTCATCCCTTTCGAACCACTCCTTCTTGGTGTTGCATTTGCTCTGTCAGTCAGTGTATTTATTGATACCCGCTTGTGACTACACTGTTTTTCACGCGGTTCGATGTATACCACGGGGTTCTGAGCTTGATCTATCGATTCTCTTCCATAAGATCTACTATCAATTCGCGAGTTGTGTCGGCTCATATCTTACGAATATATAAATTCGCCGTGCATCAACAGTTTATTTTACGTCCATGCCGTCCATATGCATTTATCATACTTATGACCTTCAATGACTCCCTGACATGTAATTACACGTCGTTGGAAGGTCATAATATATATAGGGTAAACTTGGCAAATATGGGCACTAAGGTAATACGGGCAGATTTAAGAAATTCTTCATTTTTCACGCAATGGTAGCGAGTAGAAGCATGCGCTCTGCTAGGTTGGTGATCGTGAAGTGTCATGCCTGCTCAGTATGTTAAAGGTTGTCTTCTACTGTGCTAACGGAAGCTGAAAAGAACATGGTTTGAGGTAAGTAGACCAGTCTACTCTTCCAAAATCGAGGCGTTATAATAACTCAGTTAATTTACTTAAGGCACTACACGCAAAATAAGTTTATTTTTCAAGAAATATTACTAGGGGTAGCTTGCAAGGTTAGTGTAGGGTATGTTGTAGCGAGAGGATACGCGCTTGGGAGTTAGTTCTTTCCCATTAATGCCAACTTCTGAAATGTGGCACTAAGGCAAAAATGGGCAGTGACATTGTAGGTAATATGGGCATCATCAAATTACATTGTATTTACGTGACGGGCTCTGAGATAGACTTATTCTTTTTTATTTCTATGGCAATCTGTACGTTTTCATGTTAATCGATTAATATAGCACGTAGCTATTTCGCAAAAAAGAAATATTTTTTTTCCTTTTTTTCCAGATTATTATGCAAAATGGGAATGAACGAGCGGGTATCCGCCAGAAATGGGATAAAGAGGATATGTCACGTGTTGTAATAACAGTAAGAAATTGCGATTGTAATCAGGTACAAGCATCTAGAACTTATGTGCCTAGACAAACTTAAAATTCTCGAAAAAAAAAAAAAGATGAAGGATTTGAATCTGCTAAACAAGCCGGCCAGAATATTTAATGCCGACGAGTCAGGACTCCAAATGAACACGAGGGGTGGCCATGTTGTATGTGAAAAAGGAAACAAAATTAGTCCAGTCCAAAACTGAAGAAGACTAGTAGCCGGGGAAGACGTAAGTGTTCTGCAAGAGAACTTGCAAGTGAAGAAAATCTGGCTTCAGCGCAGAAAAGGGGGGCCTATCGCAGGAGTCAGTAGAGGAGGTTTAGCCGCAAAGCGTAAAGCCATACGGAGCAACAAAGTTTCCTGTATTTGTCCTGTGTGTAAGGGGAATTATTATGATGAGAATGAAGGGCAGAAGTGAGCTAAGTGTTGTGGTTCATGTGCTAAGTGGTTCCATGAGTAGTGCGTAGAGATGGAAGGCGATTCTTTCTATTGTGATGAGTGCAGTTAAAAAAACTTTGTCAGTATTTATGACTCAGAGTGCTCTCATGTGACTGTTTCTGTTAGATTAATCCTTTTACTTTTCATATTACACACAGTTTTGCCCAGTTTTATCTTACTTACATTTTCTAATTCAATTCAAGTGATTCCGAGTTGATAACTTAATAATGGTATTAGTTCTACTTCCTTGGTAGCATTTGTTCATGATCAGTGTTTAATTATAATATATATTTACCCTTATTTCATATATGTATGTTCAATACAACCACCTTGTTACAATACAAAATGAATATAACCATATCAGTGGCTCTAATTGTGATTTAATAACTTGTGCCCATATTACCAGAAAATGTGCCCATATTACTTTAAGAGTTTGGCAAATATGGGCAGTTGCAGGGTTTGCTGCGAAGCTGCACAGTATGTCAACCACTATGGGATAGAGGCTAGTTCAAGCTTTATTCGAATGGAAATAGTTGTAAGTTTTCAAGGATTTTTTACCAGGAAAATGGAAGTTGTTTTAGTGTTCCTTTTCTTCAGATATACCTTATGGTGCCCATATTTGCCAAGTTTACCCTATATATTTGCTATTGGCTTTACGTCGCACCGACACAGATATGTCTTATGGCGACGATGATGGGACAGGAAAGGGCTAGGACTGGGAAGGAAGCGGCCATGGCCTTAATTAAGGTACAGCCCCAGCATTTGCCTTGTGTGAAAATGGGAAAGCACGGAAAACCATTTTCAGGCCTGCCGACAGTGGGGTTCGAGCCTACTATCTCCCGAATACTGGATACTGGCCGCACTTAAGCGACTGCAGCTATCGAGCTCTTTACTTTTCAAATATCCTGGCAGAGTCCGGTTTCTGGGGGTGTTAGCTAATCACACTAACCACAACACCACAGATGCGGACGGGAAGAGTAGTACCAACATAAAATGATAACAAAAAGAAAATTATCAGGGGTGCTGTAGGCCCCAGAGTTAAGGTAGATCTATAGGTAAGACGAGCACAGTGGTGGTATAGGTTACAGAACCCCCGCTGGTCATCTATTATCACGGCCCGCGCACTGATCACTGAAGGTATCCACTACATTGTTGAACGGAAACACAATGCAGTCACAGCTAACAGCAGCTGACTAGACTGGGCCACTAATTACTCGCGTTCAGTGTGCGGGGCATTACGCCCCAAGTGGTTCATTATCAGCGTCTGCAACGATCAAGCACCGCAGCGCGAGCGTACACTTACTGCACACGATTCTTTATTCTTATACGGTTAGAACTATTGGTAAAATTCACTACTATTTTGCCGTACCGTGTTCGGTAATATTTAAAATTACTTCAAATATTGCTACAGGATGATGAATAATATTTGACACCGAGCGAGTTGGTAGTGCGGTAAGGGCGCGGCAGCTGTGAGCTTGCATTTGGGAGACAGTGGTTTTGAACCCCCGTGTGGACATCCCTGAAGACCATTTACAGTGGTTTCCAATTTTTACACCAGGAAATTGTTGCGGCTGTACCTTAATTAAGGCTACGGTTGTTTCCTTCCCTGTCCTAACCCTTTCCTATCCCATCACCGCTATGTGACCTATCTGTGTCGGTGCAACATAAAGCGAATATTGTAAAATAATAATTATTATAATAACAGCTCGAGGTACTAAGAGAAAGTGCAGAAAAGGGGGGGACTACAGATATCATTCGAGAAAATTAATTCGTTCATGAGCGTGAGAACAAAATTTGGTACAATTTACAGAGTCCCTTACTTTAAATACCTCGGCGAATTTATCGAACCGACAGGCCTTGAAAATATGTCACAATAAACTCGTCTACAAAAAATTAAAATAGCATCAGGGTTAGTCCAAAACATCTACAACAAGAAATCCATGTCAAGATGCACACAAATTCGGCATTATCACATGAAACCAACAGTTCTTTTCGCAAGTCAAACACTGGCACTCAACAGAAGGCAATAACTTGAAGAAATCAAAGAATAAGGTAAGGCAGGGGTGTATTCTGCCCGAAGGCAGGTCCGAACCTCCGCAGAGGTGTGCCTGAGCCGGAGTTTACGTGCGGTAGGGTGGCCAGCTCGTTTCCACTCCTCCTCCATTCCCTTGCTTCCCACCAACAGCGCGTGGCAACCCATCCAAATCTTGACCACGTCCAATGTAGCTTAACTTCGGAGATCTCACAGGATCCGATGTTTCAACAAGGGCCTCACGATAGGACGGGAAGATTGGAAGGTGTAGACAAGGAAGAGGAAAGGAAGCGAGGAAGAGAGGAAGATAATTAGGAAAATTTTAGGTGCAAGATACACCCAAGAACGTTACAGGTTACAATCAATCAAAAGAACAGAAAAATTCTCAAACATCGAAATTGACATTAGGAAAAGACGAAAGAAATTCTTCGTCCATCTGTCTAGATTACCAGAAAATCGATTGACAAAAGGGATAATAGATTATGTAACCTCGTTTAAGAACTGAACACCTGGCTTAACGAACTTCGAAAGGACTTCAAAAACGCAAGCGTAAGTTCAACAGACATTCTAGAAAGAGACATCTTTACACACAAAGTAAACAACTGGAAAGTTATATCAGATCAACCACAACAATAACATAACAGACCAAACTGGTCGGCAGAAAGTAAACAAGCCTTCTCGGAAGGAATGAAGACCTATTGGAAAAACGAGAAGAGCCCACAGAGGAAATCATTGAGTTATTTGCTTAACGTCTGCCAATATTGGGAGAATTCACTACTACTACTACTACTACTTGGCATTATTGCGCAGTCATCGGACTACAAGCCTTGTGCGCTGCAGAGTGCCTTGCAATGCAAAGGAAAGGAGTTCTTGAGAAACTGGCAATCAATGAAAACAATTCTGAGGAATATTTTGGGCCCAGTAAATTAAAACGGTGAATGCAGAAGACGGCATAACCATAAAATCTACACCCAGTGGAAAAATTAACTGACGTTATGTGGGAAACAAGCTTTATGGTCACGTAACACGAATGTCCACAATGAGGTTGACCTACTTCCTGTGAAAGAAAACCAAAGGATCAAGGTTCAGGGAGGTGAAAAGAGACTTGCGAGAAGTGGGGATTACGCGTGAAGATATCCGGGAGCGTAACCCGCTTAAGGTGAAACTCAAAGAACAGCAGAGTTTCCAATAAAAGTCTAAGCTTAAAACAGGCGAGACGTGGACTGAGGAAAAGAAAAAAAATATCGAGATCGAAAGAGATGTTGCAGCTCGAGGAAGAAAACAGTCGGATTAAAGTTGTCCATAACCGGTCGAGACGATAATAATAATAATAATAATAATAATAATAATAATAATAATAATAAGGTCTTGGCTAAATGTTCAGCGTACTGGTCATCGGTTTTGGAGGGCTCTGGGTACGATTCCCGGCCCAGATCCTCCGGCTCACGGACTTGATGTTTGTGTTCCTTTTAATGCACTTATTTTCATCTACATAGAAGTCTGACTCTGAATCGCCATGGTTGGGGCCTTTGGTTCAGATGGTCCCGCTTTCCATTCCCGACCGGGTCGGGGATTTTAATCGACTCTGGTTAATTCTTCTGGCCCAGCGACTGGGTATTTCTGTTTGTCCAAACACTTTCCTCTTTATATTCAAATAACATACCACAACAGAAACACTCAATAGTGATCACATCGATCCGTATAGGATTGCCGTCGGGATGGGCACCCGGACATAAAACAGGGCAGATCCACTTGTACGACACAGATCGCACTCGCGACCTCACTGGTGTGGGAAAATGTTGTAGAAAAATAAAAAAATAAGAAGATTTTCATCTGCATAGAACACACCGCATTACGAAATACTACTGAATCTCTCAGAAGTGAAGACATCCCGAAAGAAAGCTTCGGCGTTAAGAAGGGTGTGAGTACAGAATGTTTTAAAATTTCGATAAAGAATCTCAAAATACATTGCAGAGATACAGCAGCTCAACCGGAATTCAATGTGACGGTAGATTGACGAATGTATCAATGCCAACGGAGGGCATTTTAAACATTTCATTTATTAAGAACGATTTTCATGTGGTATGTTGGTACTTTATCTTCCTTTGTGTTTCCCATGACTAATATACTATGTAGAATTGAAGAAACACGGTTCTAACATGGATGTAAAGCGTTTTCTTACCCCTATCTGTGTAACATATTTTCTTCTTCTACGTGTGAAAAATTCAGAAGACGAAAACATACTGTATATTTGACTGAAATTCTTGGCTTTCCGAACAAGAGTAACAGTGAGGAACAGCCCGACTGAGATAGCAGCGCCACAGGTAACGAGAATATCGACATCCCCTATATTAACATGTGAGTGAGAACAATTCTCTTCACTTGTGTTCTCGTATGTCTCTGAGCCATTGCTCTTTTGCAACATCACCTAATATTAAGGGAGGCAAGATATTCCGTGGATTTATTCTACGCCCACGTTCACAAATAGTACAGCCACTGCAGAGCTCTCAACTCGCAAGCCTGAGTTGATTACCGCATGCCCCGAGCTGGGTCTATGAATGCTTCTGCTGACTTGTTCCAGTCCTACTACTTTTATCTTTATTTTCTGATCTATCATCGTAACTTATTACTCTAGTATAAAACCGACAGCGTGGTCTGTAGGTTCTTTCATTTTAACATTCGTCCGCTGCTTATGTGTAACAGTTAGAGATATTACCAGCCGTCCTCGGAGCCCGAGTTCTATTCCTGGTAATTTCCGCCTTTCCCTTAGTCAGTTTACCGTTCAGGTTCGGCTTTTCCCTTGTACTCAGCGAGGGATCCCATCTATACCGCCTCAAGGGCAGACATTTGGTCGGGGATACAATTTGGAAGGTGGACAAATACCTCGCTCCGGTGGTCTCACCTGCTATGCGAAACAGGGACCTTGTGAGGGGATGGGAAGATTTGAAAGGATGAACAAGGAAGAGAAAAGGAAGTGACCGTGGCCTGGAGATGTGGGAAACCACGGAAACTCACTTCGACGATGGTTGAGGTGTGAATCGAATCCCCTTCTACTCAGTTGACCTCCCGAGGCTGAGTGGACCCCGTTCTAATCCTCGTAATACTTTTCAAATTTCGTTGCAGAGCCTGGAATCTAGCCAGGGTCTCCGGGTGGCAGCTAATCGCGCTAACCACTATACCACAGAGACGGACATTTCCGGCACTGCCAGAGATTTAGGAAAGGCAGGAGGGCTGGTGTGTGGTAAAACTGGTACATTCAGCTCACTTCCAAGGGTGTGTGCCTGAAATGAGCTGCGCCAATTCGGGACGAGGGCACGAGTTTGTCCGGCTCCCTGGCTTAATTGCCAACGTATTTACCTTCGGTGGAGAGGGTCCTAAGTTCAATTCCCTACCGGGCTGTCAATTTTAACCTTAAATAGTTAATTTCTTTGGCTCGGAGACTGGGTGCTTGTACGGTCCCTAATATTCCTGTAACTTACACACCAAAGATAAGTCTGTAACAGGCAGTTTCCTATACACAGCATATACCTCCCAACCTCGTCGGAGGGTCTGCCTTACAAGGACAGCACCAGACTAAAAATAGCCACACAAGTTATTATTATTATTATTATCATAAATAATAATAATAATAATAATAATAATAATAATAATAATAATAATAATAATAATAATAATAATAATAATAATAATAATAATAATTCTTTCGTCGTTATTCCCATTCAAAGAGCATGTCCGTTGGGTTTTCACCCTCTCATCCTCACAAAATCTCTTCATGAATGCACTGTGTCGTATCTTGCGTTCGGTGGCCCACTTCCTAACAGTCTCCCTTTTAGGTTTCTCCACGAATTTGTTCTTGGCTACTATTGTACTAAAGGGTACACGATATTCTATGATGTCGTGCGTGATGTTTATTTCTTGGAGGTCTGCCTTAGTTTCTTCTAGCAAGTCTACTTTGATATTCTTTGAGTTGATTTCCTTAAATAAGATGTTGGTTAGGCTTTCGCTGTCCATTGTATAGATATGGCCATGCAAGTTGAGGCGTCTCTTGCGTACGGCATCAGGGAAACTGTCAGTTAATGAGTAGAGGTCCGCTGTTTTCAGCTTTATCCAAATTCCATTTTTATTCTCGTAGGAGCATAAATTTTTCGGAGGATTTTCCTTTCATACTTTTCAAATTCTCTTTCATTCTTCGAAGGTTTAGAACGCTTCCACTTCTTTATCTTCCGATTAATGTTAAGAGAGGATCGTTGTCGACTTGTAATTCTTCTTAAAATAATAATCACCATCTTGGACATTTTTCTATTTATCATTATTATTTAATATGCTTAGTATTAAGTAAAGCGTTGCTGCTAGCCATACTTTCCCTGAAAACAATAATCACAACCAGTAAAAAAGCAAAGCAAAGCAAAGCAAAGTCACCTCCGAACAGGCCATGAAGGCCCTTGGAGGAGTGGAAGGTAAAGGCTTCCACCATTGTTAACCTCGGCACGTGATAGGGTAGAGTGGTTAGCTCTACGCCCGGCCTCCTTTGCCCCCAGGAATTAACCTGGTACTCATTTTTTGTGTAGGCTGAGTGAACCTCAGGGCCATATGCACCTCCGGAAGTGGAAATCTCGTTTCTTAAGTTTTACGACTTCGTGACGGGGATTCGAACCCACGTCCTTCCGGGCGAACCGAGCACGCCTTTACCGCCTCGGCCAGGCAGCCCCTACCAAAAACCAGTAGCATATTTATTAAGCTAGTATCATCCGATTAAAGTTGTCTACCTGTTTCCCAGACGTAAACCTCATTGATCATGCCTAGGACAGAGTGAAACAATCTGATCGACCACGTTAAGCCTTAATTTCTCGACTGGCCTGGCGGAATATTTTCACATAACCGACTAAAGTGAAGGAGAATTGTTAAGTTATAAATTCCTAGAACGTTGATATACTTTTTTCAACTTCGATAACTATAAGAGAACCAAATCTCTGAAGCTATTTCTAGGATTATTTTTCCAACTTACTTGTTCAGAGACTCCCATATATAAATCTTCCCCAGTAAGGTCCCTAGGGGCAAAAAAATAGTCAACAAACTCCTTTGAAGAGTTTGTAGAAGACTGAATCCCATCAAAATGCAGGAATTCGTCTTCGTGTCGCTCTCTGTCGCGAGTAAGAGACAGAATACGTCGAGTTCTCTTTTCCAGGTATTTCAATCTCTGCGGCTCATGATGTAGCAGCAAATGAGATATGGCAATTGGGGGGGGGGGGAGTGAAGAAGGTCTTTACATACGAATATGAGGGCACAAATATCAAAGACATCCGCTCAGCAAGAGCTCGATACACAAGCTGAAGGGGGGAAGAAAAGAGAAGGCAAGAGTGAAATGTACAGGTGAACAGAGAAAAGAAATATTGGAGAATACGAGAAGTGAGAGCTGGAGCATATCTCTAACTTTCAGCCTTTTATCTTGATTGGATGAGTCCTGAGAAAGTGTGGCCCAGCCAAGGGAATATAGAGTTTCTTTATTCCCGCGGACTCCAAGTGAGCCACGGAACTCATGAGAAAGGATGTTCTGGATTTATAAGCCGTACACGAAATATAAATTACTTGCTTCATTTCGGAGCACAACACTCGAAAATTAGGGTTTGTTAATTGGTAATTATTCTATCTATCTTAATCTGTTTACTCTCCAGGGTTGGCTATTCCCTCGGACTCGGCGAGGAATCCCACCTCTACCGCCTCAAGGGCAGTGTCCTGGAGTTTCAGATTTTTGGGTCGGGGATACAACTGGGGAGAATGACCAGTACCTCGCCCAGGCGGCCTCACCTGCTATGCTGAACAGGGACCTTGTGGAGGGATGGGAAGATTGGAAGGGATAGACAAGGAAGAGGGAAGGAAGCGGCCGTGGCCTTAAGTTAGGTACCATCCCGGCATTTGCCTGGAGGAGAAGTGGGAACCACGGTAAACCACTTCCAGGATGGCTGAGGTGGGAATCGAACCCACATCTACTCAGCTGACCTCCCGAGGCTGAGTGGACCCCGTTCCAGCCCTCGTGCCACTTTTCAAATTGGTATTTATTAATTTATTTTATTGCGGCATTTTACCATCGAGTGAGTTCGCCGTGTGGTTAGGGGCACACAGCTGTGAGCTTACATTCGGGAGATAATGGGTTCCAATCCCACTGTCGGCATCCCTAAAGATGGCCTTTCGTGGTTTCCTATTTTCATACCAGGCTAATACGAGGGTGTGTCTTAATTAAGGCCACGGTTGCTTCATTCCCACTCCTAGAACTTCTTCCTATCTCATAATCGTTATAAGACCTATCTGCGCATGCGCGACGTAAAGCAACTTGTAAAAAATGCATCCGTTATGGACTCACTATCTCGAGGATCATATCTAGTGCATCTAGGATTATTATTAATATTATTATTATTATTATTATTATTATTATTATTATTATTATTATTATTATTATTATTATTATTATTATTATTATTATTATTATTTGGCTGCGATGAGTGACTCAGACGGTTGAAGCACTGGCCTTCTGACCCTAGCTTGGCAGGTTCCATCCTGGCTCAGTCCGATGGTATTAGAAGGTGCTCAAATACGTCAGCCTTGTGTCGGTAGATTTACTGGCACATAAAAAGTCTCCTGCAGGACTAAATTCTGTCACCTCAGCGTCTCCGGAAACCTTCAAAGTAGTTAGTGGGGAGTAAAAAGATAACTTTAAGTAATTATTTTATTTCTCTATTTATTTGTACCATTTATGAATTTATTTATTTATTATTTATTTTATTTATTTATTTATTTATTTATTTATTTATTTATTTATTTATTTATTTATTTATTTATTTATTTATTTATTACCTGTATATCTATTTGTTTACTTATTTAATTATTTATCGTACTGATTTATTATTATTTCTTTTTTTTTTGCTACTTGCTTTACGTCGCACCGACACAGATAGGTCTTACGGCGACGATGGGACAGGGAAGAGCTAGGAGTGGGAAGGAAGCGGCCGTGGCCTTAATTAAGGTACAGCCCCAGCATTTGCCTGGTGTGAAAATGGGAAACCACGGAAAACCATTTTCAGGGCTGTCGACAGTGGGGTTCGAACCTACTATCTACCGAATACTGGATTCTGGCCGCACTTAAGCGACTGCAGCAATCGAGCTCGCTAAATATTGATTTTAGTGCCGAGAGTGTCCGTAGACATGTTTGGCCCGCATGGTGGAGGTCTTTCAATTAGACACCCATGGGTGTCTTGCTCGTCTGGATGTGGTAGAATGATGAGAATGAGTTAGGAAGTGAGTGAAATCAGTATCGGCACACAGCCTACTCCTGTCGAATCGCACCAAGGTGTCTGCATAAGCATTAACGTCATCCGACGGACGAATCACCGTCAAGAGCGTCATTTTCCCTCACTCGGTATGAACACTGCGGAGAGGTTTCGAATTGAATCCAGGCTTTTGGCACGCAATGTCGTGATTAGAAATTGTACACTACCACCTCTCCCACCCTCCCAGCCAACATTCTGATGGTGAAAGTTGTTTTCACCTACGGGACTCGAACCGGCTAGCCGCGGTGTCAGGCCGTAGAGACTTGAACCATAAAGGAGATTAAATACAGGCGTCCAACCGGAGGGGACTTTGGACTATCCCTGACTGGACCTGCGCGATGATGAATACATCAGTTGTGTGTGAAATAAATTCCAATTACATAAGGCAGCCGGAATAGTTTAAATTGGTTTAATTAATTTATAACTGCATCGAATGCTACAATTTGATCATCTACTCCCCAGGTATCCGTTACTTACACTAAATGTTTAATTACTTCTTTCATCTCCTTTCTTGATCTGTTTACTCTCCAGGGTAGGCTTTTCCCTCGGACTCAGCGAGGGATCCCACCTCTACCGCCTCAAGGGCAGTGTCCTGGAGCTTCAGACCCTTTGTCGGGGATACAACTGGGGAGGATGACCAGTGCCTCGTCCAGGCGGCCTCACCTGCTATGCTAAACAGGGGCCTTGCTTGGTGATGGGATGACTGGAAGGAATAGACAAGGAAGATGGAAGGAAACGGCCGTGGCCTTAAGTTAGGTACCATCCCAGCATTTGCCTGGAGGGGAAGTGGGAAACCACGGAAAAGCACTTCCAAGATGGCTGAGGGGGGAATCGAACCCATTTCTACTCAGTTGACCTCCCGAGGCTGTTTGGACCCCGTTCCAGCCCTCGTACCACGTTTCAAATTTCGTGGCAGAGCCGGGAATCGAACCCGGGCATCCGGGAGTGGCAGCTAATCACACTAACCACTACCCCACAGAGGCGGACATGTTTAATTACTGAGGTACGTTTCCTGAACGTTATATTCGATAAGTAGCATTTTTTCATTCAATACCTCTCATTACTTTACTCAAGTATATTGTTTGTTAAGAGGTCCCACAGCTTGTACTCCATCGTCCACTGAACTGTATATTCCTCGAAAACAAGAGATGCTAATAGTCAAATGCAAATCATGATTCAGATAATTTTTAAAATTTCTGAGGTATTCAGATCAATGAGCCCAAACCACAGCTATCTCCGTATAGGTCGTTAAATCCCATGGTGAGTGGTGGATTAAGGTTTCCACTATCCGTACCCTCCGCGCTAAGTGGGATACAGTGGTTAGCTTTACGTCCCACTGCCCCTGCCCCTCAAATTAACCTGATGCTAATTACTGTCGCAGGCAGAGTGAACTTCGGGTTAATGTGCCTCTCCGTCGTCTAAAATCTTACCTACTCAAAATTGTACTGTAGCAAGAACGTTCGGAGAGAAATATAAATTGGAGGGCGATATGTAAAACAGATAATGAACCTGAACTTTCAATTCTTGCTAAGTTATTAAAGAGAGAATGGAGACACTAGGGAGAAGAGGAAAATTTTTCTCCTCCTTATCTCCTTCTTCTTCTACTTTATCCGTTTACACTCCAGGGTTGGATTTTCCCTGGGGCTCAGCGAGGGATCCAACCTCTATCGCCTCAAGGCCAGTTTCCTGGAGCTTGAAATTTCTGGTCGGGTGATACAACTGGGAAGGTGGACCAGTGCCTCACCCAGGCCGCCTCATCTCTTATCCTGAAAGGGGGCCTTGTGTGGATGGGACGGGAGGATTAGAAGCGATAGGCAAGGAAGAGAGAAGGAAGCGACCGTAGCCTTAAGTTAGGTACCATAGCGGCATTTGCCTAGAGAACAAGAGGGAAAACACGGAAAACCACTTGGAGGATGGCTGAGGTTGGAATCGAACCCCCTCTATTCAGTTGTCCTCCCAAGGCTGAGTGGACCCTCTCCCATCCCACGTACCACTTTCCTAATTTTGTAGCATGGACTGGAGTTGAACCCGTGCCTCCAGGGGTTGCAGCTAATCACACTAACCAGTGCAGCTCAGAGGCGGACACAGATAAATCTGCGTAATATTACAAAGGTATGTGGGAAAAGCAATCTGAAGAGAGTAAAAGCAGAGAATATACATTATATAATAAGGATGTGCATGTGGGATTATCATAGACTCTGCCTCAGTTAAAATCTACAAAGTATCTTAAATAATAAGTTTAAGTAATCATTAATTAAAGATACGCCCAAGAAATATTTTTGAGATACATTGTGCGTATATTAGCAAGTATACTTAAATCATTCTCTAACATTTTCATATGTATATGCTTGTGGCTGATGGCAGGTGGGGGGTTTCTATCTGGAATTACCGTCATCAATTTTTCGTCATCATTGTAACCATGACAACCAGTGTATACTCGGTCGCTAGCGTCATCTTTCAACTGTCTGCTTTCTTCCTGTAACTAGGAGCTTGAGAAAATCTCGTATCAAGTGAACCCCGTTCTACTCCCGATTCAGAATAAAAATCCTTCAAGTGGCCATAAAACGAACCCAGGGTCTTGGAATAAGAGACAGGTACGCTACCTCTACACTAGAGGGCTCGTTAATAATAATAATAATAATAATAATAATAATAATAATAATAATAATAATAATAATAATAATAATATGCCGTCCCCGTGGTGTAGAGGTAACGTGCATGCCCCGGGTTCGATTTTCCATCATGTCCGTGATTTTACCTGCATTTTAGGCTGGTTAGAGGTCCACTCAGCCTACGTGATTAGAATTGAGGAGCTATTTGACGGTGAAATAGCGGTCCTGGTTTAGAAAGACCAAAAATAACGATCAAGAGGATTCGTCGTGCTGACCACACGACATCTCGTAATCTGCAGGCCTTCAGGCTGAGCAGCGGTCGCTTGGTAGACCAAGGCTCTTCAGGGCTGTAATGCAATGGGGTTATTATTATTATTATTATTATTATTATTATTATTATTATTATTATTATTATTAATCATAATATATTTACGGGGTCTAGGGCGTCTTTCGTTTTCTCACTATCAATAGACCTTTTCATCCTTGTCATTCTTTCGTGGATAGCCCCATTTCTTTCCCCTGTGTGTAAAGTCAAAAAATACATTCTCTGTGCCCGCTTTTCATGCAGTAAGAGGATACTAAGAGGGGAATCTGTACTCGCTCGATCTTCTTGTAAGCCCAGAAGGATATCCTCGATTGTATGCTTTTCCGTGTAACATCTGATTTTCGGTCGTTCTAGTGCTGGTTGGCATCTGTTGCAAGCCTCTCAAATCTATGAGCTAGATATTCCTCTATCCTTGTTGAAGATAACTGTGTCCTATCAATTTCTTTGAGGCTGCTGACACGCTCAGACATTTTCGGATGGTGCTATTTAGAATGTTATTCAACCTAGTCACTCCACGGGCTCTCGTGGCATCCTCATCTCTGTTATATGGAGTCTGTCTCCGCCCGTCTTCTTTATACGCCATCATTCCGAGTTGTATAGATTGACAACCGGCATTTCACCCAGCCATTGTTTACCCGACTGGTAATATCCGTTCCCATGTTTGCATTATCCTGTGTTATAGCTACAAGTTATTTGTTATCGTTACCTCTCCATTTCCAATTTCCATATTTCGTGACTGGATAGTCTATTGGAAGAATTTCAGTACAAATGTTCTTTTCACCATCAACAGCGTCATGTGACCACTGGGGATGGTATTTTTTTCCATCAACAGGACACGAACCGGCTAACCACGGTACTATACTGCTAATAATAAAAGTTGGCATCTGACAGGTAAGGTTGAAGTGGGGAGCACTGCACGTGCCATTTCACGATGTTGCCACATTCCAGCATTCCTTTCTACATATTCTTACCCCCCGCTTCCGGCTCACTTGTTCCCTCCTTCATTCTGACCGCTGTGATCTGTTTTAGACTACCTGGCCAGGCGGTGTCGTCCCATTTGCGATCGCTCTTATACAAACAATCAGGTTGTTATCAGTGACAGTGACAGGTTTGGCAACTCCCAGCAAGACGAGCTGCCCTGAAGTGTTATCTCCATAGCAACCGCAGTCGTCCCACCCTCGTTTCCATGGCAATCACACAGCCACTCCCTTTATCCCGCCTCGGCAGGCAGTAAACGGACCTCCCTCTAAGAAATGTCAGACGCCAACTCTTATTATTAGCAGCATAGACCATATAGACGTGACGCTTTAACGATCATGGCTACCAGGCGTTCTAACAGTTGAGTGATGAAACTGAAACTAATTATTGTATTTCTTATTCGATTTCCTTAATGTGCCGGTATGCAGAATATTCGCCATTGGATTTCTTTCACGTGTCGGTAAATGCAGAGGCATGAGGCTGGCAGATTTGAACTCCAGACTGAACTAGGAGTGAACCCACTAATATGAGCTTAGATTACCAGCGCTTAAGTGCTTGAGCCACTCAACCTGGCCATTGCCCAGCGTTATGTTTCTTTAATGCCGCATTTGACATGTTTAAGGGGCTGCCTGGCCGAGGTGGCAAAGGCGTGTTCCATTCATACAGAAGAACGTGGGCTCGATTCCCCGTCGGGAAGTCCTAAAATATAAGAAACGACATTTCCACTTCCGGAGGTGTGTATGGTCCTTAGATTCACTCAGCCTGCACCAAAAATGAGTACCAGATTAATTCCTGTGGACAAGTGGTAAAACGGGGCCTGGCGTAGAGCTGACCACTCTATCCCATCAAGTGCCGAGATTACGGATAGTGGAAACCTTTACCTTCCATCCCTCCAAGGGCATTCATGGCCTTTACAAAGATAACTTTGTTTTGCTTAATTTTTAAGACTAGATAGAGTTGCAATTACGATGCATTTTTTCAGAAGAATCTGACCCTCAGTGTGATGAAAAGGACTTTTTCGAGCATTTCCGCATTAGCCTCGGATTTACTCAAGATATTGCAAATCGATTTCGAATCAGAAAGCAACATAGGGGTAAATTAAAGAAGGAATATGAGGAATTCGGACAATACTGAAACATATAGAAGTTTACCCATTCTCTTATTTCATTTCGTATTTTGTGTTTAAATACAGATATAAAGTATAGGTTAAATCGCTAAGTATGAGAAAATTCTTATAGATTTCAGCATCTAAATTTAGCGTTATGAGTGTCACAAAATTATAATTATCGATATTGCGTTAGTTAATAAAATATTGTCTTAATACTGGGGCATAATATCAAGGAAACTTTGTGTTACACTTTCTCCTCCTGTTCATATTTCAGCTTTCATTGGACTGTGTTACTCCAATTCCATGGAGAAAGAAGGTATTCCTCCATGCCAGTTCATAACATGAAAGAGAATCCTTTCTATCACAACCCAATAGCGTATCAATCCAGTAACCGATACGAAGTCAGCGCGTGCGTAAAGAGCGATACGTGAACGCGTCCTTGTACTGGTGACAAACTGCGAATTAGAAATAATCTATAATGAAAATCAGTAAGTGTCTGAGCTCGTATCATTTTCCTTGTCATTCTTTGTAGATCATTGCATCCGTTGAGTAAAATTCGCTCCATATATCTTTCTTCTTTGCCTTTAATTTATATATAAACTGTAGATACATAGGCGGAATAGGCAGTGGCAGATGATAACGAAGGCCCTCTACGTAGAATGGTTCATATTTTAAATTATACACAAGCCTTGAAGGTCTCAAGATACATACAAAACACTTCAGATGTGGCCATACAATTTCCAGACAATAAATGAGCACAGGTGAGACTTTGGGATCAAATAATTTCAGGCCTGTTTAATAGGCATCATTGATGACTCTGACTGCTACGTTCACCCTGTGGGTAGAGAAGACATTACCCCTAGTTTGTAATGTGATGCCCAAATACATGGAACTCGATACATTCTAGAGAGGTCACCCGTGTATGTAAAACTCAGTTATTTTCCTCCTTTCCCAAACGTCGTTTAAACTGTCTTGTCCTAGTTAAGGTGAAGTTTGTTCTCTTCTGTCCACTTCACCAGAGCGTCGACTTCTATTAAAACACACCACCAGAAATCTTTCCCAATGGATAATAAAATGGATACTTACCAAACGATAAATAATAATAATAATAATAATAATAATAATAATAATAGTAATAATAATAATAATAATAATAATAATAATAATAATAATAATGGTAATAATAATAATAATAATAATAATAATAATTTCGTGTGGCTATTTCTAGCCGGGTGCAACCCTTGTAAGGCAGACCCTCCGATGAGGGTGGGCGGCATCTGCCATGTGTAGGTAACTACGTGTTATTGTGGTGGAGAATAGTGTTATGTGTGGTGTGTGAGTTGCAGGGATGTTGGGGACAGCACAGACACCCAGCCCCCGGGCCATTGGAATTAACCAATGGAGGTTAAAATCCCCGACCCGGCCGGGAATCGAACCCGGGACCC
The DNA here is from genome assembly GCF_040414725.1 of Anabrus simplex. NCBI lineage: Eukaryota > Metazoa > Arthropoda > Insecta > Orthoptera > Tettigoniidae > Anabrus > Anabrus simplex. The sequence goes on along the minus strand of NC_090270.1, from coordinate 37,013,577 downwards.
TCTGAACAGAAGGCCAGTACACTGACCATTAAGCCAACGAGTCGGACACTAAACTACTAAACTACGTCATATAACTATCGACTGATTCGTGGATGATATCGATTCCTTCATCAACAGCGTCGACTATTTCAATGGTGGACCGTGAACTGAAGATAATGTGTTCATCTTAATATTATGTAAATAAAATTTAAACATTCAACATACTAAAAAATCAAAACATTGCACATTACAAGGATGAAAATGTTTGATGTAATTGTTTAGATATTTGCAACTCATACATAAAACCTCACCAATAATTGTAAGCATAAGAATAAGAGGAAACAAATAACTGCTAAACTTCAAAGAGCATACCGAATTACTTGGAACGTATTCAGTAAAAGGTCTATATCAATGAAGGCAAATATTACGACATATAACACAGTATGAAAATGAAATTGAAATAATAAATAAGGTAGTTCAACCTATTCAATACAAAGAAATTAAAGAGTGAGTAGATTTTACGATTTAAAATTGCACAGTGCCAATCCCCATTAACATATTTTACCTCTTCAACTATTTTTGTGAAAGACTCACTCTTTAATTTCTTATTTATCTTTGCATTGTTTTTTTAAATTTTATTCGGCTGATGATGACCCAGATTAAGGTCGAAAACGGTACCGCTTCCCCTTTTAATTAAATAGGAATGTAATACTACATTTCATATTTATTTGTATTGAATAGGTTGAACTACCTTATTTATGATTTCAATTTCATTGTGATACATTTCAATACGGAACATCATGAAATTTTTATCTTTAAATATATAACACAGTAGTTACAATAGAAGCACTTGATGAAGCTGAACTATTATAATTAGTGGCAAATCTCGAATAAAGATGATCAAAAACAAGAAAGGGAAATCCTCGGAGAAATCGTAGGACCAAAATGCGAAAATGGAATTTAGATTATAAAGAAATCACATGCAATCTATCAAGTTACAGAAAGAAATCACAGATAACATCAGGAAACGGTGATTACAACTTTATGAAATCGATAATTACAGGCTCACAAAGAATATTTTTAAACTAATCCTTTTCAACGAAAAATCACAGATAACATCAGGAAACGGTGATTACAACTTTATGGAATCGATAATAACAGCTCACAAAGAATATTTTTAAACTAATCCATTTCAACGAAAAATCACAGATGACATCAGGAAACGGTGATTACAACTTTATGGAATCAATAATAACAGGCTCACATAGAATGTTTTTAAACTAAGCCTTTTTGAGGAATAATCACAATAATTGGCTAAAAGAAATTAGTGAAGACACATGAATTTTGCATTGATGAAGAAACCATTCAAAACAGAATAACATTCAGAACCTTAATTCACAAACACAAATTTCCTGTAAAGCCCACCCGACTTAAAACAGGATTAACTGAATAACTTAGAAAGGAACACATTGAGAGGATGAAGAGGTATTAGGAAGAGAAGAAGAAAAAACAAGAAAGTGGTGGTAAGTTGATACGCGCTCATTAGCTGGACATAACGAATCAAATATTATCATAATAGCAGGAAAATTAAAGCAGGACATATAATTTAATCTCAAACTATTCACTTTTCTTCTTCTTGCCTAGAGAATCATTCTGCACTCCATGGCTACTGTCAAGAACACCGAGAAGGAAACGTACGGTGTGGGGAGAAGAAAATAACAGCCTGCTTGTTATAAGGCAATAAGGAGGGTGTCAATACTTTGTTCGCGACTTCGTGAGATACGCTCTCCAGTTTCTAGACTAACAAGTCTAAGTCTGACAGGAGAGGCTGTCCATGAGATCAGAATCCCTTTGACGTAACTCATTAGGTCGACAGAAGTTATTCCAACCAGCTAAGAAAAACCAGCTCCTCTTTCTGATTCACAGCCTTTGATCTGTTTTCACTTTGACCATCCTTTACTTAGTCTTAACAACCACCCGAGGTAGTTTTCAGAATCCATATGTTTGCTTACTGCGCAGTACGTCACAAAACTTCTTTAGAAATCTTCCTTGAGATCAGACAAGAATGCTCTGAAGATTCAAGGTGCCTGTGATGCTCACACGTAGTAGAGTCATTACGTTCGTGGACTTGTCGTCTAGTGTCGCTGTGGTGCACTACAGCGGAGAGTTTGCATCACAGAATGTTGGCGTGACAGTTATTCGCTAGTCCCAACAAGAGGCAGTTGTGTGTTTACAGTACATGCAGAACTACCGTCTCTGTTGTGAACGTTAGTTGAATGTCAGCTGTGGAACTTGAGAATGTCTTAGTTTGAGCAACGGGCAAATTTCAAATTCTGCCAAAATAAGGCAAATCCGCTAGTGAAACGTTTGAGATTATCAAGTCGAAATCGCCCGGATCACCACGACGCTAGCTCACGAACATATTGACTGTAGTACGTACACAGATACGTACACATAGCCTACATTGTAGGGACCAGTCTCAGACGTTATTGACTGCAGTACGTACATAGGTGTACACCGTGTTCCCTACAATGTAGGTGCCAGTCTCAGAAGTTTTTGCCTGTAGTACGTACACAGGTGCACACTGTGTGGCCTATACTATAGGCGCCAGTCTCAGAAGTTATTGACTGTAGTACGTACATGCGTGCACGCCGTGTTGCCAACATTGCAGGTGCCAGTGTCAGAAGTTATTGACTGTAGTACATGCGTGTACGCCGTGTTGCCAACACTGCAGGTGCCAGTCTCAGAAGTTATTGACTGTAGTACATGAGTGTACGCCGTGTTGCCAGCACTGCAGGTGTCAGTCTCAGAAGTTATTTACTGTATTACGTTTGTGTACGCCGTGTTGCCTGCACTGCAGGTGCCAGTGTTAGAAGTTACTGACTGTAGTATATGAGTGTGCGCCGTGTTGCCTGCACTAGAGGTGCCAGTGTCAGAAGTTACTGACTGCAGTCAAGTCTGTACACCCTGTTGGCTAAACTATAGGTGCCAGTCCACGAAATTATTGGCTGTAGTACGTACACAGGTGTACACTGTGTTGCCTACACTGTAGGTGCAAGTCTCAGAAGTTATTGACTGTAGTACACGAATGTGGACGCTGTTGCCTAAACTATAGCCGCCAGTCCACGAACATTTTGACTGTAGGAGTAGTCTATTAGTTTTTGTCACTTACTGCAAACAAATTATTCCTCTTTTTTGACGTAGGATACTTTATTATGTATGGCAACCTCACAAAATAACTTTGCACTCGTGCATTTCTCTGCTTGACGTAAAAGCATGGATATTATTTGGGCTTAGAGAACGGGAGAGCGAGAACACATTCTTTGTTCGTTCCCCTTTTGGTAGCCTCATACGACATGCAGGAGGTACAGATAATGAATCCTTTGACCCCACCCACAGATAAGATCGAAATAATAAGGACTGTATCCACAAAAGGATGGTAAGGTTCATGCGTTGTGAGAAAATGAAGGACATTTTAGATCTCGTAAATTTAGAAAAAGGTCAAGGAGGGGAAGGCATTAGTAATCTTGGATAAAATTATTCCCGTAATAACTCACATTTACAATTACTCGTTGACAAATTGCACATACCCATCAAAATGGAAGAGCGCAAGTGATCACCCCGTTCCCAAACTCATATCTACAATCACTCTGTCGGAATATCGACCCATGAGAATTATAATTTGTGAACATTGACCCCCTTTATGGAACTCTGATGGCTGGATATTTTGAATCACCGTTTATATTGATCCTGTAGATTTACAATTTAAATATACTTAACAGGAATAGTTCAACGTAAAATCCTCATTTTCTACATTTCTAACATATATTTTTCAAAATTAATAAAGGTGTTCTTTAATCCACCTATTCAATACTTTAATTTCCACTTATAGTGGTTACATAAACAGACTATCAGTTAAATGAGACATGTTTCGCCCTCAATTTAGGGCATCTTCAGCCTAAATCAATCTTCAAGAGTACACCGTATATTAATATGGAAGCTAAAAGTTTAGCCAGGTACTAAAATTCAGTACGTAAAAATGTGAAAAATGATACATTATACAAACATGTTAATGGAAACACTGTCAATGATTAAACCATAAAACTATTTTGTCAGAGACTAAAACTTATTCCGTTAAAATTTTCAAATGAAAATGGTTCATTTAAAATTGTTAGTGGAATACCTAAGTGACAATGACGTAATGCCAACGACATGAGGGCGTGAAACACAAGCACAAAAATGAATGTTGTCATAAATACAACATGTTCTAGGCCGCTGATGAAATCGTGAGCATAAAGTGAAACTGAAGCATCATTTGAATTATTGCAGAAGGGGCCCTTAGTACCGGTAGGCAATATTACTGTCTGAGACCTTGTCAGGAAATTTCTGTGAAACTCCTCTTTATTTCAATTAGCGGAAGGTTTACTCTACTTTTTAAATATTAGTTCAAATAAGACCTCTGATATAATAGCGGGTGATATAATAGCGGCTTATATACTGCGGGCCAAAAGATGGATGCATTTAGAAATCTCTCCGAAGTTTAAATATAGAGTGAGGGCATACCACGCTGTTGTTGGTGATTGTTCCGTCGGATAGAGACGTTAAGCCTTGAGAACATTCCTTGGAGTTATTCAACAGTACCAATATATATGCCGACACCACATTGCATCCACTCCCTTCCTCATTATTATCCAAAATACAGACGCACAAGTTGTCCATGAGCATCAAATAAGCGAGGCGAACATTTTCTTGAGAACTCCCAGCACTAAAAGCCAGAGGATAAATAAATAAATAAATAAATAAATAAATAAATAAATAAATAAATAAATAAATAAATAAATAAATAAATAAATAAATAAATAAATAAATAAATAAATAAATAAATACGGCTGGAAATGAATATCTGATCAAATTATCACCAAACTAGTTAAATTTTACAGGAAAATCAGCCAAATCGCAATATGAACGCAAATGATGATCAAAGTAATATTTTTACACTCCATTAACTGTTCCATATGCTATGTTTATTTAATACTTCAAGATGAAACCTTATATTTTATTTTTCAGTTAAATCGTTCTTAGCCTCACCTAGTTAATTTCCCTGTCTTAGGGATGGGAACCTCATACCTTAATCAGTAGAAAGAAAGATATTCAGAGGACGTGACAAACCGATCTGGCCTTCTTCTCTTGCTTGAGTAAAGCCTCAGTAAGGTTATATTTCTGCGGAATCAGTTGAGGTGCGGATTTATGCGACCCTCCCACATCTTTTATCATATTGATTGTATTTTTGATATAATCATGTTTAATGGCCGGGGGTCATCCGAAAATTTCCACGAAATTAGCAACCGTGCAGGTTGTGATGTGAAGTATTGATGGATGGCCATGATTGACAGACATATCATCCTAGTGGGACGTTAGAGTACAGATGATCGATGTGATCTTGCAGGCTGTGATGTGATGTACTGACGGATGGCCATTGCTCCAATAGGGTGTTATAGCACGAAGTGGACTGACACTTCCCTCAGGCAAGGCTTTGCACATCCATAATATCTAAATCACACTACACGACGGTAAAGGTGGGGTCCCTCGCTGAGTCCGAGGGAAAAATTAGTCCCGGACCGTAAACGGACTGATGAAGTATGCTAATTCGAACAAAATAATGCTATCTCTATCTACGAAGAAACTTCCAACTCATTAGATCGTGTTCAGGACATATAGTACATATCTAAGGAATATTACGTACAAAACAATAACTGGACAACCGTGGGATCCGAATCCACTATCTTCCAATTTCGAGTCAGATGCTCTTCCCAGGTGAGCTATGGTGACCTAATTCCTACTTGTTCTGTTGGACAGGATATACGCCACTATTTCTTGCAGGCCTGTGGTCCAATTCAATGAACATTTAATGTTCACGTTCAGTCACGAGAATGGATTTCCACATTTTTTGCCATTCTCCTGAATTAAGGCAAATGCCGAAACAATAAATTCCCAGTATACGCCACGGCCGCACCCACCTCACCGTACCACATTTCTTGGCCTGAGAGTGGACTTCAGGGTATGGAATGCAAACTTCGAGTAGTTATGACTGTATATTAAATTTAGCAATTTTGTTGCACAATATATTCTAGTTTCTATGAACATGTTGATTCTAAATCTCGATTGAATTTACCAGTACATCTCTACAAATGGTGACCAGTTCTCTCATTCTTCTGGATGAAATTTATTTAAAAATTAAAGGTCAATTTCTTAAACTGATTTTCTCGATCTAAGAAGAAAAAAGCATATACGTCGATAATAGTAATACTAACAATTCATTTCTCCTGCTCTTTCCTAGTTTCGGCCACCAGAAATAAATTATTTCAGTCATTTTACGTTCAACACTCCCCTTTTCCATCCTATAATTTTCCCGAAACATTTCCCGAGTACTTTGACGTCTTATTGGGTAATATCAATCATCAATGAAATGCATTTACAGCTGTGTCCCAGGTGGCGGATTCCCTATCAATTGCTAAACGAGCGCTTTCTTAAAAGGTTTTAAAGAAATTGGAAATTTATTGAACATTTCCCTCGATAATTTATTCCAATCTCTTACTTCTCGTCCTGTAAATGAATATTTCCCCAACTTGTCCTTCTGATTTCCAACTTGATCTTCATATTATGATACTTCCTACTTTAGAATCATGTCTTATTCGTCTACCAATGCCATTATAAACTATATCTACACTGACAGCTCGAAACATACCACATAGTCGAGCATCTAGTCTCCTTACTCCAAAATTTTCCCAGTCCAACGTTTGAAACATTTTCGTATCAATACTCCTTTGTCGGAAATCACCCAGAAGAAATGGCGCTGCTTTTATTTAGGTCTTTTCCAGTTATTGCATCAAGAAGTCTTCGTATGGGTCCAATACACTGGAACCATACACTAACCTGGGTTTTACCAGGGACTTACACACCCTCTCCCCTACATTTTTACTACAACCCCTAAATATCCCCATAACCATGTGAAGGGATATATGACTTTCCTTAGCAACCTCGTTAATATGATTGTCCCAATGAAGATCATTCCTTATATTAACTTACAATGTTCCCCATGCGGTACTATCTCGTGAAACTTACAATCTGGCCTTTCATCGCATTTACCATGGATTCCATGTCCCTCTGAGTTTTTTAGATTCACATATTGACTATTTCCAGTGTTGGAAGGTAGGTAAAAAGCAGATTTTTTTCAATTGGACCGTAATTCAGTAATAGTAATTTTTTGTGTGCTCAATCAGGCATTCATGAAATTGTTAAAAATCTGTCTAAAATCTGAACGTCGATATGCGAGAAATTGACAGGTAATCCATCTCACAGTGGCAATTAAGCGCTCAAATGACAAGAATTCCAATACTCAGTTAATTTAACTGTCTGTCAGTACATGGACAGGTAATCAATAAGTCACAAATGACATTAATGTGCCGCGATTATAGTTATGGACTGTTTCTAGGTCACGTGATTAAGTACCATAATTGGTGCATTGGAAAAGAAACGAGACCTTATTTTAAAAACATACGCTCCATTTCACAGGAGAATCTGATGTGCAGAAGTATATGACATTTCTCAATATCATCTGCTCATCTTTTAAAAGTTGTCTCCACATTTACAGTTATATCGCCAAATCAGATATTAGCTGATATATGCTTACGTAAAGCATGGGGTACAATTACGGAATATCATGCTGATATTGCCTTTTGGTAGGCACATATTTTCAATAATATTTGTAAACTAGCAAATGTATCCGTGCTTCGCTATGGTATTCTGAATATTGTATACGGATCTCTACTAAAATTACTGCACACGCAGTGGATAAGATTGTATTAAACTGCATGTCTCTATCCGAGAAAGAAAACTGGGATGACCCCATACGGTGTTTACGATATAAGGTGCGCGTAGGGTGCTTTGATGGCAATGGCAGGCAATGTTTCCTACTCTCATTCAAAATCAAGTTCGAGAGTTTCTACTATAACGGCAGGTTCACTTGCCTACTGTCATTCACAATGGAGATGCGGAGTTTTCATTATAAAACGGCCCCGTTCCTAATAATAGTCACAATCGAGTTGGGGAGATTTAATTACAGTCGAGAAATGTAACGTATAAGGGATCAACATACGACAAAATGCCATAGGACCAAAGTTGTAGATCTCTCCAGAATGAGGAACGATTGTGCTTTCTGTTTAGTAATATGACTTACCGTTTAGCCACCAATTACCCCGAAAAGAAGATCTGCACCGTCATTAAAATTGCCTTCGTATTTCCATATTTTTCTGTGTCAAAATGGTGCACATCTGAACAGTTCGGAAATTATTCTCAAAGGAAAGAGTGTCCAGGTTTCGGGATTAGTTCTCGCATACATACGAGGAAGTTAAGCAAGGAAATAATACAGCTAAGAAAGTCGGCATTAATTAAAAATTGGATAATAACTCAGGACAGACGAATCGGACAAATATAAATGCCAAGTGGATGTACTGGAAGACTGAAATGCCCCTTACTAAGTAGTGATGATATGAAGTTTACAAGAATGATGACGAAAATTTCAAGCAACCAGAGACATTGATTGGTGACCGATAGGTTCGTTGTCGATCTGGGAAGGTGCTCATCATCCAATGCAGAACACGAAACCCGAAAAAAATCCCCTCATTTCAAGAGTAAGGGAAATGATGTAAACAAATGTTGTTTAGAATGAAGGGATGTTTTACACCAAATCTACGGATGGAAAAGAAAAGAAACAGTATAAGAGAAAATTCAAAAATTGCTGTTCTGGTTATTGTTTATAGCACCAGTCTATTCAGGGAGTATTTAATCATATATGCTTATCTAAATTTGCTCCTGGATGAGTATCCTCTAAATGTAAAGTTTAGTCGAGATCTGTCCAGCCGTTTCGCCGTGATCGTGGAACATACGGGCATACAAATAGACAGGAAGATAATCAGACACGAAAGTTAAAAACCACTGATACGGTAATGAGCTGATCTAAAACAGATAAGTATGTGCACAATTGGTGAAGTAAACCAAATTACAAACAGCGAAACCCCTACAACTTTATTTATATAGATTATGGTCGCTTTTATTATACCACTTCTCTTTGAAGGGAACGCATGGCATTTAAATTCCACTAATGCTACGGAAAACTGGCAGAGTTGTATCAAAATAGATGACAAAATTGACAACAAACTGGGGTGTACTGATTACAACAGAATAATAGCTTCCACTGAAGTTAAAATTCCCAGTCTCCTTCACAGCGTTGAGAAGTAAGGAATAAAAAGGCAAACATATTGTACCTTTTTCGTCAGGTCACCCCGTAACCAAGGCCTTACAACTCGTACATCTCGTTAAAGATATTATGGATGGTAGAAAGTACTAAAATACCAAATACGGCGCCGAAGTGCTATCCCTTACTTTCTTACTGAGTAGAAGCCGAACTTCAGATAATACGGACCGCAGATCGTCCGTAAAAATAAACGGGTACATTATATAAACTTAATCAGTTTCAATTCAGCTTGTGAGGTGAAAGGACGTACTGATGAGCGCGTGAAAATTATAGGAGTGTGCGAACATGGGAGTTTCAATTGACAATACAGGTGTGCTATTGGCAGATGGCAGGGCAGATAGAAAGTGAAATCAACTCAAATGGTGAAAAACAGTTTCAACATCACGCAAATAGTATTTTCATTAGTGGTGGTGATGACGATACTAGTGATCGGTAGAGTGTAGTAAAATCCTGGCCCTGGGCTATAATGGGAAGATATTGAGAAGATCAAGGAGGTCATGCAAGAATGCCAAGCGGAGAAGACCAAAGAAATGTTAACGGAACAAAAAAATGAATTCAAGGATTTGAAGGCCTTCATACAAACAGAACACAAGGATATCCAAGAGAGCGTATTGCAGAACAAAAACGAGATGGATGAAGTGAGGACGAAAGTCCTGAAGATAGAAGAAAAGTTAAGGAACCTCTAAGAAAAGGAAAAGACACGAGAGAAGGAAGATAAGAAGAGGTACAAACAGAAAAAGAGAACATTAATGATATGTTAGACAGAATACTTTCCTTAATCAGGGAGAATTTGAAGGTCGAGTGCAATGAGAGCGATATCGATAATGCCTTTAGATTGGGAAATAATATGGGAAGAAGACCAGTGAAAATATGTATGGTATCTAGTTTGAAGGCTCAAAAATTTTTGGATAGTAAGAAAAGCTTGAAAGGCACAAAAATATGGATTAAAAAAGAATTGGACCAGGGAGAAATGGAAAATATGCGAACATTACGTTTTGGTCAAGGAAAGGCGCGGCATTCGGGGCTAAAAGCATTTATCCGTGGAAACAGGCTTATAACTGCGGGCGATTCTTGGAGCCGGATATGGACTGTTGGTCAGCTACATGAGCTGGAGCATTGCAATGATATGTCAGCTATGCGAAAGGCCAGTGGACTAGGGAGTGACTACAACTGATCCGAATCAGCAGGTGTGTGTGGCAATCAACAACACAGGGACAGTGAACTGGATGACGCGGCGCTCGAAACCAGGTATCACCACCCCAGGAAATCAACTCAAGAAGATGAGATGGTCTCTAGAAGGCAAGACTACCCAGGGAGAAAAGAAGAAAATAAACTTAAGCCATCGTTAATTTGAAAGACATTGGGGCAAAAAAGGGTTGACAAGGTCTGAGGAAGCTAGGGGGTTGAAAGAGGAAATAGTTAGCTCCCCAAGTGGATCCATTATACAGTTAGAAAAAGCACGAATGACGAGAAGGTAGGCGACATCAGACATGCCCACGAACAAATAACTAGACTGGGTCGTGGGATTAATAAATATCGAGGGTATATTGAGCAAACTGGAAAAATGATGAATTTATAGATCTAATGCGAAATAGTGAGATTATTGCGATAGTAGAGACTTGGCTTCCCCTGGCCACAATATGCAAATACCGGGTTTTAAGGTCTGGAGTAGAACGAAATATAAAAGGAGTCTGAAAGGGCGTTACACGGGAGGAATATCAGTGATCGTAAAAGACGAAATATGGATGGTTGTAACCAAAACCAATGAAAAACTCTCACTCTTATTTCCTTTCTTTACTTTTACCCAAATCATTTCTTCACATCCCGATTCCCATATCTCTACCTGCTTGCATACGTGGCAAATCGTAATTTAATGCGAGCTCAATGTCTCTTTCCTCAGTCTACAGTCTACAGGGTCAGATTAACAACACGAAATGTTTAGTGTCTTATATACTCTGTTTAGGAAGGTTTTTAAGTGTGTAAAGCACGATATTATTTCGCTTTTCGTAATGTTCCATTTTATCTCGTGTGTCCAACGATACTTCATCGTGGGGACTGAGAATGTTATTAACAACTTTCTGAGAGTAATATTCGCAAATCTAAACAATTAGGTGTTGTATTTGTTGATTTGCGTATCAGTGTAACCTCCACTATCAGTGTAATCTCCAGTAAAAAAAGCTGACCCTGTAGCGTTGGTGATTTGACCACTAGTGCCGACCTGTGGGGGCGCGCTTTACCTCGGCGAGTGATCTCACTAAGTATTCTATTCGTCATGGTAATATCTTACGCTCTTACTTCATATGTGTTACTTCACTGACTGGTAATTGTGATTTTTTAAGCCTAAACTACGTAGCACATGGTCTTAGTATATTTTAGAAACTTTCATACATCCCGTTTTCTTTTCTCAGAACTGTATTAAGACATGTTGCATCCCATCGACTTCTCATTATTTTCTCATTTTAGTTGCAAAATGAGACTGCTTTAACCTCGTTAATGCCATACATAACAACGCAACAGAAACACTAGCGTATACATATGGAATACTATTATTGTATATTTCCAACACTGGAAAAGTCGCTTCGATAAAAACGGACCGTGACTTAAACTCAGGAAAACTGAATACTTGTGTGTCGAGGGTAACGAAACTGGTCCTTCAATATCAACGCTGTAGATATTCCTAAAAAAATGGATTTAAATATTTCGGATCAGTCATTGTTTCCGGTTGTGATACACTGCCATATAAAAGGGATGGAGTAAGCGGAGCCAAATTACGAGCCATGTTACGGAAATCCTTTTCGACCGGCATATCCAGGTCTACTTAACACCAAAGATTCATAGAAGGGTCGTTTGTCCTGTAGCACTATAAGAAGTGGAATGCTGGCCAGTCACAGAAATGATATGAACAACATCTTCATGTCATGCAAATGAGGATGCTTCGATGGCCTCTGGGACTAAGTAAATTTGGCCATGTAAGGAAGCAGGATGTCAGTGCAGCATTTGGATTGGCTCCAATTACTGGCAAAATGTGGGAGCCTCGTCTAAGATTGTATGGTCACGTACGGCGCAACAGTAGTACCTAATTTACGAATGTGGTACTAGATTTGAATCCCGAGGGTCGTCCACCACGGGGACGGCCAAAGAAGGGATGGCTTGACGCACTACGGGAAGATACGAGCTTGGTGGGCATTATTACAGTTGACGCCAAGGATCGGAAGCGAAGGGCATAAAGGCGGAATCTGCAATTAATCCGGATAAACGCTAGGGAGAAGAAGAAAAGACTTTTATGTTTTAGCCTCAATGCAACTGAAAATTATAATATATATGATAAGGAAGTCTTATTCATCTAGATTTCTCTAATGATAATAGTGTTATTGCCTTTAGGTCCCATTAACTACTTGCACGGTTTTTGGAGACGCCGAGGTGCCAAAATTTATTCCCGCAGGAGTTCTTTTACGTGCCAGTAAATCTAGCGACACGCTAGAGCACCTCCATATACCACCGGACTGAACCATGATGGAACCTGCCAAGCTGGGGTCGGAAGGCCAGAGCCTCAACCGTCTGAGCCACTCTGCCCGGCTCTTTTTTCTTCTTGTATGCTTTCAAAGAAGTTGGAAAATCGAACATTTCCCTTGTTAGATTATTCCAGTCTCTAATTTATTTTCCTTTAAACATGAAAATGCCCTAATTTGTCCCCTTGAGTCCAAAATGTATCTCCAGATTATCATATTACCTTTCCTACATTTACAAACTCCATCCAAGATTGTTTGTCATTTACTATCATTCTATACCATCTCTCCGCTAAAAGCTCGGAACATACCGTTTAGTCGAGCAGCTCGTCTCGTTATTCTCAAACCTTCACAGCCCAAAGTGTTCAACATTTTCCTAAAAACTAGTCCTTTGTCGGAAATCACGCAGAACAAATCGTGCTGCTTTCCAATGGATCTGGGGCGGATGACCTAGCTGTTAGGACCCTTTAAACAAGTATCATCATCATCATCATCATCATCCTATAGATCTTTGAAATGAAAATACTAAAATTCTAGCTGCGGAGTTTTTGTTTTCGCACAGCGGTACTTTCTCTAGTTAATTACTCGACGCTCACTATCAATTCACAAGTTGAACTAAGCACCGTAGGACTAGAAATCTCAAGTGATATTCAACGTTTTCCTAATAGGAATCACCACTCCACATTATACAAGTCGGCTTGAACTTACACTTGTTGGACGACAGATAACCTCTAGGATATCATTGTTTACCTTCTTCACCATCTTATCCCGGTTTAAGCGCCGGTTGGCTATAATGACTCCTCTACATTTTTGTCTGTCCCTTAGGCCTTTATATATGTTATTTCATTTAGGTCCTTTAGGTCCTTTCAAATCGAAAACATCTTCCTTTTGACTGGTCTATTCCATGTTCTATTTACAGGCTGCTTCCTTCTTCCCCATAACATGTTCTTACCCCATCAAGCGGCATTTCTTTTCTTTCATCACCTCTGTGAGCTCCCTTTGTGCAACAGTGGTAGAGTGTTGGATCCCGGATTCCAAGTTCGGAGATTCAAACCCTGTAGACATAATCGGATTTTGAAGGGCGCAAAATATCTTTTCGACACTCCGTTCTATACCGGCATTCAGAAGATCTCTGGCGTTTACTTGACAAAATTAATTTAATCTCATTCATAGATCGACCAAGAGGGATTCTGTTTACGCTTACATCTGGTAAAGTGCACCGTCCACATTGACGTGCACTCAGCGTAGGTGGCACACGGAAGCTGGGGCAATACGATTATTATCGACTCGTTTGACTGTTTGGCCGAATGGTGAGGGTATTAGCGTTCTGTTCAGAGGGGACGAGTTTGATTCCCGGCCAGGGTGGAGATTTTGACTCCATGTGGTTAATTCCTATGGATCGTCGAGTGGGTCTTTGTATTTGTCCCACCACTCAGCACATTACACTGCAACCAGAAAAGAAATCCGAGATAGTGAACACATCCCTCCGCATTGGATTGGCATCAGGAAGAGCATCCGGCTGAAAATCCTTTCCCGATCTACATGTGCGATGCACTTCGTACCCGTAGACACCACCAGTGTGGGAAAAGTTGGAAAAGAATAAGCTGATGAAAACCACTCCAGCTCTTCACCGAATTTCTTCATCTCGAAACTTCTAAGTCTCTCTCACACACACATTAAATAACAAAGTCAGGAGACGAGACAACTACCGTGATCCCACACGGTGATGAAGCACAACAGCTTTTCACAGGCACATTTAAGTATTACATCATCACCTTATTTGCGACGCCAAACAAGCAGAAGCCTTCATATTCAACCAAGAGAACAGAACAAGTACGAGAGTATCCAACTGCTTCATCTCAAAATATGGTCTGTCTGCTACAACTGAGAGAAAGCCACGGTGGAAGAAATGAACACTACCATGCGGCATACAAATGAACTATTTTGCCATCCGGCGGCCTGCCAGTCCGAATCACTGTACATTTTTCATGTAGCTACATGTTTGATCATAGTCAGGTACTGAAGGAAAACCTAACCTAACTTCGGGATTTGCTTCGTGCTGTTCTATTACAGAATGTGCTGTCCCGTCTTCCAAATTCCACATTACTCCAGACATGCAGATATAGCTCCCATTGACACTGGAGTATTGATAACAAGCTGCCAAAATACTGCATCCGAATGATATTATGCTCTTGTAGGAGTAGCTCCACCCTCTGTTCGATGTGAAGTAGCAGCGAGGATGGGAAGGATGAAAATTAAACACAAGGGAACCCATCCATAGTATGGACATGAACCGCCTGTGCACACACATACTTAAGTACAGGAAGAGCTTCTTACGAACATCAAAATAAGTTACAAACCCAAGGAAAAGGCATGCTTCAACTGCGGACGTCAAGGAACCTCCTTTCCTCTGGTTGCAATGACGTAGACGAGAGTTTACCACCTGGCCATGATGGGGGATTGTTGGTTTGTCAGGTCGAAGGAGAACATGGCAACATGGGGAACGTTAAAGATGATAATATCAAATGTGACTAGCAGATGCGTCAGTATCGACTGTGTCCAACTCCATGCACATAAGTGAATTAACATCAGGCCTGAAGGAATGCACTGAATGTGACCAGACTACGGTCAAAATTAATAATATTTTCATAATTGTTGTAACTATGTCTGTACGTATATTTAGGATTTCTGTAGCGCATTTGTTACTGTTGATCGCCGGTTGCTTCTTTATAAACTATAGTCTTTGCATTTTAGCCAAAAAGTGCTGAATTCCTTTCTTCTTACCTCACAAACCGTCGGCAGTGTGTTGTTTTAAATGATAATTAATCAATATGACGAGCAAAAATAGGCATCCCACAAGGCTCAGCCCTGGGTTCTCTCATGTTCACTTTATTCAGTGTGTTAAGTAACTTACGGCCAAACTATCAGGATACATTCCACACACATAGTAGAAGAAGAAGAATAAAATATGTTGTACGGACATGGATCTGGAAACGCATTATTTCCGTGTTAGAACTCATTTTCTATAACTCTACATAGTACATAAATCATGGGAAACACTCACGAAGAGAAGGTACCAGCATATCACATGAAATATTCAACATACCTTCGCCTACATCAATCCGCCGTCGCACTGAATCCTGAATGTGCTGGTGTGATGGTTTGATGTATGCATCAGTGCTAACGGAGTGTCCTGTAAACCTTTCGTCGCTCATACTGTGTATGTGTAGTGATCTAAATATTGTCCAGAACAGTAATACACTCAGCCCTTTTAACACGAACTCACCATTTTGTGGTCACATCCAGTTCGTATTAACGAGGTTTTACTTTACTTTCTTACTTACGCTGTGGCGGGCACAAACGCCGCAAAGGAATCAGGTTATTGTTCTCCGCGATTCCTATACAAGCCCTGTCTGGTTCCTTGGCTGAATGGACAGTGTAGTGGTCTTCGTTTTAAATTGGCCAGGCCAGGGTTTGATTCCCAGCCAGGTCGGGTATTTTCAGTGGATTTATTTATCCTGAGGACTGTACAGTATGTAGGTGATCTCAACATCCTTGCAGCTTGTACAGAAAACTATCCTTCACCACAATAATGAGCAGTTTCCGACGGTCATCATTTTGTAGGCTATTGATTTACAGTTTTACGGCCGGATGTCCTTCACGAAGCCAGTCCTATATATTCACTGTTATGTGCTTCTGCGACAGTTGGTAGTGTAATGCGTTGTGTGTAAATAAAGCTGTGTATTAAGACGACTACAAACACCTATGCCCCAAGCCAGCGGAATTAACCAGGTGAAGTTAAAACTCCGCAATTTGACCGGGTATCGAACACGGCCACGCTGGCCATTCGTCCAAGGAGCTAGACTAGTAATAAACTCCGCCTCCGCCCCCTCCTTGGTGCAACAGACCCGAAAGGTGATGGTCTACCAAGCCACTACTGTTCAGCCCGAAGGCCTGCAGATTACGAAGTGTCGCGTGGTCAGCACAACGAATCCTTTCGGCCGTTATTCATGGCTTTCTAGATCCGGGCCGAATATCACCGTCTAGTAGCTCCGTATTGTAATAACGTAGGCTGAGTGGGCGTCGAACCAGTCCTCGGAACCAGGTAATAATCCATTTCTTGAACCCCGGAAATCGTTTTTGGTCACATAAACTGCAGTAACAAATCTACCTTAAACTGGAAACTCTAGTTTGAGATTTATTCCGAGGTAGAGGATTCAAACCCCACTGTCGGCGGCTCTTAAGATGGTTTTCCGTGATTTCCCATGTACACGCCAGGAAAAAAGTGGGTCTGTATCTTAATTAAGGCTATGGTCACTTCCTACCCACTCCTAGCTCCTTCCTGTCCCATCGTCGCTATAAGACCTGTCTGTGAATGTGTGATATAAAGCAAATCGTAAAAAAATAAAATAAAAAATAAAATCTTTTATATTATATAGTAAGAAGAGAAATTCCTGAATGGCGTGTACACAGCCTTGGACAAGGAGTACAACATGAAAATAAATTAACCGAAATAGAAGTAATGGAGTGCAGTCGAAGGAAGTAAGCTGACACAGCAAATAGATTAGGAAATTAATTCTTATAGGACGTGGATGAATACTGTTACTAGGATAGTAAATAGCTAACGATGACAGAAGTAAGGAGGGCATAAAATGCAGACTAGCACAAGCAAGGTAGGCCTGTCTTAAGAAAAGGTATTTCCTCACTTCGAACATAGATTCAGGAATTAGGAAGGCGATTTTTTAATCTGGAGGATGGCATTGTATGAAAGTGAAACATGTACGATTCCTACCTCAGAAAGTAAGAGAAGAGAGGCATTTGAAATGTGGTGTTACAGAAGAATGCTGGAAGAGAGATGGGTAGATCACCTCACGTATGAAGAGATAACTGAATCAAAATGCTGAGAGGAATACAGTATGATGAAATTTGATCAGGGGAAGAGATTAGGACACATTTTAAGACACCCAGGACTTGTACAGTTGGTTTTTAAGGGAATGTAGGCGGTAAAACGGCAGGGATATACCAAGGTATGAATATAAAAACAGATTAGAGTAGATGTAGGATGTAGTAGTTACGTAGAAATCAAAAGGTTTGTATAGGATAGGGTGGTATGGAAGATGTATCGAACAATTGTATGGACTGATGAACCTAATACAAAAATGACAACAACATACAGTGATTTGCATGAAAGGTGTAGGAGGTATAGTCATTATAATTAAAACACAGTAATATTTTTTAAAATCGCACGTAAAGGTATGAGTGAACTAACATACAGTTCGCTAGAAGTGCCTTGGAGAAACGACACACTGAGCTACAAACTTACTGTACATTAAAAGGAAGAATTGGACCTACCACCATAAATTCAACATTTCTCCCGTGCGAATCCGAAGTGGATCACTAGGGTAAACTATAAATAGGTCAGTTAACAAAAAACAGGTAGGTCTACCAAAAGCAGCTCAAAAATTTCAAAATTATAAATACAGATAAAGTATTGAGTATGAAGAATGAGAGGAAAGGGAGAATTCCAATTCCCCCTACGGGCCTAATATAGCCACAGTTAATTGCTGTAACAGCCACAGGAAAACCCTTGGACTGTGAAGGATTACGAAGCATTTAACCACCGTCACGAAACAGTGTTGTGACAGGAATAGCAACGAGGAGAACATTCCTAACAACTTGTGCCATTTGTTCTCCCGAAGTTTGTGTTTGCTCACTCGTTTGCCGGTGACGTACTCAAACAGTGCTCTGTATTTACTAAGCAGACTAACATCTGTTCTTGTCGTAGTTCCACCTCATTTTATACGTCCATAAAAGAGCACATACCTGTTGCCTGCCAAGAATACTTGCTGTTCGAATTCCTCTCAGTCTCAAGGAGCACAGGTGGTGCTTAATAACATAGCTTGGCTTGGCGTAGTACTTGCTGCAATTCGTGGGGATAATTCTCTACGATATTCAATGACGAATTACATTAAGTAACTGCTTTCAACATTGAATATAACCTTTTCACGATCGCATTGTAATCGAAATAAAATTTCAGCTTATTAGAACAGTACGTGTTGAAGAGTTGTAATGTACAGAACATAAATGGCCATCCGGACACCAGTGGGATCCAAGCACACAACCTCCCGATTTCGCGTCGGTACTCTATAAACTGAGCAACCGCAGCCTAGGTCATATTTGTTCTGTTATAAAGGATCTAAACTACACAGCTGGCACTACTACTTTCACACCATAGCTCAATAAATGCAAGATTAGTAACTGATTCACAATAAGGTACCATACTATTATTTCAAGTTATGGGAGGAATACCACTTTAAATTGTGCAGATTCTTGGATACACCGACGATAACGGCTTGCGTCTTGTGGGAATTTATATTTTAAAAGAGTTTACCAAAAACCTGTTTTGGCAAATCACTCCGTCCGTTCTACTGGACCGATTTACTTCATTTTTTGTTTTATTGTCTCCGGAATTACCTGCCGGTAATTCATGAGACATTGATAGGTCACAAGTTCAGCCAACTTTGAGTAATAATAAAATCAAGTCATAAAATTACCACTACAATAATTGCAGGCGAAGGATTGCCCTAACCCGCAATACATTCTGTACTTAGCAGGTTGCTAAGCAACTAACAC
Organism: Anabrus simplex; assembly: GCF_040414725.1. Classification (NCBI taxonomy): domain Eukaryota; kingdom Metazoa; phylum Arthropoda; class Insecta; order Orthoptera; family Tettigoniidae; genus Anabrus; species Anabrus simplex. The sequence goes on along the minus strand of NC_090270.1, from coordinate 36,994,146 downwards.
TTTCATTAGTATTGTGATATATGTGAGTTTCATCGTTAGTAACGTCATTGCATGCAGCCATGTTTGATTACTACCTGTCAAGCCAGAGAGTATCCTTTCTATGATTATGAAAGAATTCTATTCTCTGCTAGATTGATACCCTGACCTTATCCAGTTTCTAAATATGCTCAACAGATGGCAGAACGTTCTTAATAACTTACATGCTGTTAAGAGGAAACAGTCCACGTACGTACAGACGAGAAGGTATTAAGTCGACTAGCCTTCTGTATGACAATTAGTCAAGCACAGAGACAAACTCTTGAAAAAGTGCGTATCTACTTTCCCGAACCAGTCTTGGCCAGTTCTATGGTGCACTGTCTCAGGTAACATCGTTTCAAAATGTTAGGATTCAGATAGGACCGAATGGTCGACGCACAGTTAGTACACTATGGAAAGTAGTGTAATAAACTACATTACGAATGAATAAATTATTATGTACTGGTAATAAACGTTCATAAAACCTTTGTAAGGGGTAGGCAAAACAATATGACTACAACAGACATATCAAGACGAGTTATCTGACCTATTTTTAACGAATGCTGCGGGGCAGCATGAGTCCTCTAATTTAATTTAAGGTTCTTTCTAATTGCATAGCCTTTATTAAGTTCAAGATCAACATTTACCTTACATATTGCTGTTGTATATTGTTAGTTCTCTAACAAGTTCCAAAATCATCAGTTTAAAGATGACACTTGCAGTGTTTAATCAGCCTGATTACATCATAAGGAACGGTCAAACATTACTCACACGCAGAAGAAGAAGAAGAAAGCATATTATATGAACTCTTCCATGTAGAACGGAATGGTAAGGATTTAGCTTTGTCAACTATGTAGAGGGCCGGACGTGTCATTGCAGGGAGGGTGGCTCCTTTATATTCCTCACCAGGAGGGGAAGGTACGGCCGGTCAGTAAGGAGGTTATAAGGGTGGCGTTCACATGTGGATAGGTTTCCCGCCCATGTGAGGGTCCACATAGTAGATTTAGTTTATGTGTATGTTTTAACGGTGGCGCTTGCTTGTGGCCCGGTTTTCCCCCCATGTGAGCGTCCACATTGTATACTTAGTTTATTTTTATTTTGCGACCACATGGTTGAATTATTTCATATTTATATTTTTCTCTTTGTAACGGGAACATGTATTTGGGCCGAAAGCCTGTAATATTCTTCAATAAATATCTGTATTAACTCTTCCATGTAGAGTCAAAATAACAATTGAGGAGGTCACTAGAAGAACAACCTAACTCGAAACATTGTAGGAGTGAACAAAGTATTCGAGGTTGTTCTTCCAGGCAGTACATTTGGCGCGAAGTAGTTGCAGAAGTAGCCGAGTCATCCGTCACTTGCTGCATCTACAGTTTATGCAGAACTTTACCAAACTTGTTCTCTGCCTCTGAAAAACTAAAGAATACCTCAGCTTCAGCTCTATCATGAAACCAAGGATTAAACTAGCTAAGAAGGACATAGAAGGGTTCCTCGAGTTCACTGATCTACAGGACATTCCTTGGTACAATGATCGCATGTCAGGCAACCAAGATGACGATAAAGGAATCCAATTGGAGTGATCAGTAGATCTGTCGAAACAAACCAAAACCTATGTTTCTAAATAAGTAATTGGTAATAATAATAATAATAATAATCGTATGGCCTCAGCTACCGTGTGCAGACATTTCAATTTGACGCCATCTGGCTGTCTGCTCGTCAATTTAGACGTTCCGTTTTACTCTAGGCCCCCACTAGATGGCAGACCGAGTAAACCGAAACTCTCTTGGGCGTCTATAGCTGAGATTTAATGAATTTTGTCGGGTAAACACCAAATGTGTCACCAGAGATCTTTTACATGCCGACATCGTACGACATGGAGTGTCGAATGGACTTTTTTCCGCTCTTCAAAAATCCGACTACCTCTGCCGGGTTTGAACCCGCTATCTTGGGATCCGGAGGCCGACACTCTACCGCTGATCTACAGAGGCAGCTAAGTAATTGGTGCATTATATTTAGTGGAAAAATAGACTTAAGAAACCATAACAATAATATTAGAAGCCACTGACTCAAAGGTGAAAGTGTTTGGTTCCTAACTTACAGTACATGTATAAAGCGTGTATATTCTTCTTCTTATTATTATTATTCTTCTTAGATTATTATTATTATTATTATTATTATTATTATTATTATTATTATTATTATTATTATTATTATTATTATTATTATTATTGAGCATCCAGCACAACATGGAGCCCTATTTAACAAAAGGACATTAGGGCTGTAGTTTATAATTACAAAATATTTCAAAATAAAATATTCAGAGATCAATTTGTTAAAAATGTGCTGAATGAATGTTACGCATTGCTTATAACAACAAGGCTTCTCGAAAATATCACGCAATGGTGCAATTGTATTTGCGGATGGAATGCTTCTTTTCGGGAAAATTAGGTTACTTCGTTACTTCCGAGTGCAATTATAATTTGCGAAACATCCAGAAAAATCTGCTACGGGATATGAATAAGGCTGAAAAGAACTTGGGAGGGGAAAGTCAATAAACTGTGCATGAGCCGCTGGCATTAATTAATGTTCGAAGAAATGTGTTCTAAACTATTCCATTGCAATCCTTCTGTGACATCACGTTACATTAAAATGTTATTAACTGATTAACTCGCATTATACCTAGTGACAGCACACGGAATAATTTTCTTCTCCAATGCAATCTTTGCCTCAAGTTATGTTTACTTGGGCCCCTCATCGACTAGGTTAACAAAGAAAGGTATAAACAATGCCGGATGATCTTAGTTTATATGGATTAGAGGCAAACATCTGGGATCTATCATCTGTCTCCGTGGATCTCACACTAAAGAGAAAAAGTCCATTGGCTCTCGCTGCTCACGGGAATAATGATATCTGATCTGCGTAGATCGAACGCCCTCTTAAGTGAGTACCAGAAAATCTACAAAGAAAACACAACTACTGGTACAAGAAGACACCCCTGCACACAATAACTTCACAGGTTGAATTCACGCCAATCACTTTTGCGTGATGCTGCTGATATGACCCGCAACAACAACTTCAACGCTGTGAAAGTTTCGAAAGGCCACTGAGAATCTTGTCCCTTCACAACATGTTATCTGATGCTCAAGTTGCTAGTGGATTTCATCTACCGCGCAGGCAGTGGGTCAGTTAACAGAGAACAGACAGGCCATGGAAGATGCAGGGACTCACTCCACAAGCGGAACTGCATAACGTCACCGGCAAACCATCACCACAGCCCTGCGCAGATATACAAAAGTTTATCCGCATCTGTTCCGCATCCACACGTTCTTTATCCGCATCCGCACCCACGAATGGTTATCCGCAGATATTGTAAATATTTAACACAGTATATTATACACAAGGTATTGAAACGGATAGATCTATTAACATAATACACGTTAGGTTTGGTCGTGCATTCCTATCTACGAAATGTCACTGTAAAATTTGTCACAAATGGAACATAATAATTGCTTTTACACAGTTGAAGTCTGAAATCTGCAGTAAATTAAGAAATATTTTATTTTTGGAGAATATTATGTATACCTACTTTACTATCTTACAAGTACTTTTGATACTACGCTCACAGTAACACACGTACGTCTTCTGTTTGTCTTACACTTTCAACAATTTCGTGTGTGATGTCTGTGTTCACTGAAGTTCTTTGCTTTCGTTTCATTGCTTCAGTTGTCAATGACATCATTTCCTGGACTGTATCGCGGTATGCAAGATTTAATAGGCGACAAAAAACTATGGCCAATGTACATAAGAAGAATTCTGTGGACTAGTGATTTATTGATTTTCGTTCGAACAAAAATAACAAATATTTATTGGTCCAGGGATCATGCTATTTTTCTTTCAACAAAAATCATTTTTGTGGTACTAACGATATTTCTCTGTAATTTGCAGAACCAAGTTGTTGAATGGGTCCTTAGTTGTTTTTTCCGTAGAGTTCAAGCCATATCACTATACCATGGTCTTTTGCCTTATTGAAGAACGAAATAACATCATGAATACTGTTGACCTCCATTTTGTTGTTTGAACTGGCCATTCTACTCATATGTACAGAGATAATGAGAATCCACAGACATAGCACTCCCATTCCTCGGTGCTAGCCCTGCACCTCAAGAAATTAACAAGATACGGCACCAGCAGCAGAATACGACATAAGTGAGCCCTGTCTACAGGCCTTAAGTATGTATTCATCTATATATTAAAAATGTTTATGAAAACTAATGTCAGTCAGTCCGGCCATTCTATCCGGTCGATTTCCTTCATTTTTTAAAACTGAAAGGTATTCATGCACAGATCTGTCATTAGTTACTACAAATCACTTATCTTCCGCCTTCCTGAAATTATTAGATTTTTAAATTTTTTGTCTCTTTGAAGCAATCATATCGTTGGTTCTAATTGAGGTACGGAGTTCGTTTTGGCCTACGAACACTCAGTGGATCAGGCTCTTTCATTTCACCTCTTAACTATTCAAATAGGTTAATTCTGTGGAAAGTTATGAGTGCACATTCAATTTGGTGTCTAATTTCTTCAACATTTTTTCTCATTGAAGCAATCAGATATTTCGTTGTAATTGAGGTACGCAGTTCGTTTTGGTCTAAAAACACTCAGTGGATCAAGTGCTTTCTTTTGAGGTAATAACTACATAAATTGGTATATTCTGAGAAAAGGTATGAGTACATTTGTCTCCGTGACGAAGATTTTTGAAGGACCTTTTAACAGTTCTGCGCGTAGTGTTGTTCCAAGGAACGTTTCATTCAATTTCTTTGTGTGATGTATTTTCAAGTGTTTTGTTGAGATAATATTACATTCTATTACCTCAGCAGATCATGTGATTTATTTCATTAACTCGAAACTTTGCAAATAGATCCGTGAGGAAAGTAACGAACAACACTATACTTTGCACATTGCGGTCGGAGCCAGCGGGAAACTGCTAGTATTTCTCTAATAACGACGGTATTTCTTAATTTACCGCAGATTTTTCACTTAATTTAAGTAAAAGCAGTTATTATGTTCCATTTGTGACAAATTTTACAATGATATTTTTTAGATAATAATAATTTCGTGTGGCTATTTCCAGCCGAGTGCAGCCCTTGTAAGGCAGACCCTCCGATGAGGCTGGGCGGCATCTGCCATGTGCAGGTAACTGCGTGTGATTGTGGTGGAGGATAGTGTTATGCGTGGTGTGTGAGTTGCAGGGATGCTGGGGACAGCACAAACACCCAGCCCCCGGGCCATTGGAATTAACCAATGAAGGTTAAAATCCCCGACCCGGCCGGGAATCGAACCCGGGACCCTCTGAACCGAAGGCCAGAACGCTGACCATTCAGCCAACGAGTCGGACATTTTTTAGATAGGAATGCGTGATGTGACTGTCCTGATAATTGGCACCAGAACCCGTACAGTCACAGGTTTATAAGGGATTTCGTCTTGTGACAGCCACCAACGTATTGATCTTTGTTGCTTCTTTCCATTAATTGCGGGCAGGAGCCAGTTAGGCTTAGGTCAGATTTACAGCTTTATGCCCTCAGTGCTCTTTATATAGCACCGTTCTCCATTACCACTATCAAGGGTTGCACAACCAAAAGGAAAAATAAGAGTATACCTGAGAGAAAAACAGGATACTTTCTTATTTAGAAAAATATCAGCAAAATTATCCGCACTGCCATACAGTTTGCGTGGATTTCCGCGGATATCCGCATCCGTGCAGGGCTCTAACCATGCTCACATCATCGGCAGCTGCAAGCTACGTGGTAATTCGGGTAGCTGGCGTTATTCCTTAATTTCATCAGAGGCAGTATTAGAGTGGATTGAAGGGCTGGATATGCTAATATGAAATTGTTTCCTTGTTATTGTAATACATTCATTTTTATATATATGTATATTTTATGCCATACGCTGAATAACACTAGAGAGAAAGAGACAGAGGGCGGTACGACTATGGGAGGGAAGATAACGTGAAATTTAATAATATACAGCGTGAGGAAAAACTTTGTGTCGTAAATTAAAATAATGTTCGAGGGTACAAATATAAGTATTCTGAACATGATAACAATAGATCTGCGGTGATTAGATTCCGCGCTATGCGCGCTTAAAGATCGCAGATCAGCTGCCAAACTCCCAGGTGCTTGAGGGTGAAGGTGAGAGAGGGCTTGCCTTTGTCTTACACTTCACCTGCACGTAGTGTAAACGGACAAACCTGCAGTACCTCAGAACAGATGTTTGAAATGTCTCTCTCCAACTTTATGGCACAATTTTTATCGACACAACAATCATCATCATCATCATCATCTGTTTACCCTCCAGGTTCGGCTTTTCCCTCGGACTGAGCGAGGGATCCCACCTCTACCGCCTCAAGGGCAGTGGCTTGGAGCTTCAGACTCTTGGTCGGGGATACAACTGGGGAGTATGACCAGTACCTCGCCCAGGCGGCCTCACCTGCTATAGTGAACAGGGGCCTAGTAGGGGGATGGGAAGATTGGAAGGGATAGGCAAGGATGAGGGAAGAAAGCGGCCGTGGCCTTAAGATAGGTACCATCCCGGCATTTGCCTGGAGGTGAAGTGGGAAACCACGGAAAACCACTTCGAGGATGGCTGAGGTGGGAATCGAACCCGCCTCTACTCAGTTGACCTCCCGACCCCGTTCCAGCCCTCGTACCACTTTTCAAATTTCGTGGCAGAGCCGGGAATCGAACCCGGACCTCCGGGGGTGGCAGCTAATCACGCTAACCACTACACCACAGAGGCAGCTATCGACACAACAATGATTCGCGAAATCTTAGGAAATTCCCAACACTTCTCGGACACGATGTACAGCAGTGGTGACCCGCTGAGAATCTTCAACAAACTTTTCCCACACAAAATATTTTCTGATGCGCAAATTGCTAGTGGATTTCATCTACCGAGCAGATAATGGGCCATTATTAACAGAGTTCGGATACGCCATGGAAGATGCAGAGATTCAATCTGCAAGCGGAACTGCAGTCCGGTCACGCGGACAGTGCCTCAGCAAAAGCAGTGTGCCTCGTTAAAGCTGGAGAGTGTGAGTGATAGGCAGACTAAAATAACCACTGCAGACCTATGTTCGCCATATTCATAATACAGGTATCTGTTCCATCTAACACTCCGAAACAAAGTTTATCCGCACGCGTATAATTTAGCATCGCCAACAAATAGGTCGAAATTAATAATCAGATAATAGTAATGACTGTATTTTGCGTTTTGTATTTTTGATGGTAATGTGACAGGCGTCACTGTGGCGTGCGCTCATCCATTTGTGCTTTTTGCTCCACAAAATATGACAGTTATCACTGAAATGATTATTATCACACGATGGATGTGAGCACATTATTGCTATATTTGGTGGATATAGGAGATTTAGCATATTATGATTAATTATGGATGTTTTACGATGCACTCAGCCTTGTGGCGTTAGTTTGAAATATAAGAGTTCGCCATTCCATACTGATTCAAATTTTGTTAACTGAATATTCTTCCCATACGGATAGAGTCATGGAGTTTTCAAATACCATTCCTTCCTTATTTGTAAGTTAGACTTTCGGACACACGATGGTTTTACTTGGAACCTTCATGACCATGCAGTTTAGGCATTGTATTTCCGATTGGATATTAACGTGTTTATCTTAGTTAACATTCTCTCTCTTATGATTAACAATATCTATTTATTGTTAAATTTATTTATTTATTTAGCGTATGGCCCATACAATCAAGTTGAGTTCAGAAATAAATTATATACATATTTACATAACAAGAAAACAATGAAGAAGAAAAGGCTCCCTACAAATGAATGTCAAGATCATTGATCCACTGTATTGCTTCTGGAGTTGTCATCAGATTTACTATTATAAGACTACAATTATCTTTTTCTGTTTGGGACGGTTTCGTTGTATTGGGATATTTACTTTAAGTAAATGTAGGTTTAAAGTTGTTAGAATTACTGTTGTGATTGTTACATACAGTAGTTTGCTTCTACTACACGTCATCATGTGTGATTTAAGGTGATGATTTTGTTTTTGCTCTATTTCCATCGTCATTGATGTTTATTTCGTAGGAATGTAGATAGCGTTGACTTCTCAACTTTGTTCCGTGTGCATCGTTGCCTGTTTTCTTTCTTTTTCTTGGTCGGTTGTATTGATTTATTTACTTGTAATATTTCACAAGCTGACAAGGGGGCATTTCCTACTCGTCACCACCGATTTCGCTCAAATTTATAGAACATGCAGGACTTGGATAGAAATGAAAGTACTCCAAGTGGGAACTCCAGATGGCCAAGCGTATAGACAATAAAAGTAAAAATTATAATGTTGACGCGGTTCTCGCACCGTAGAAGCCACTTACATTATCGCGCACGCCGATCCGAAGTTGGCGTAGCGGTAAGAGGTTGGACTAGTAATTCGTTGGTCCTGGGTTCGACTCCCAGTGTGGAGATTTTTTTCAATTTCGATATTATTCATCATCATCATCATCTGTTTACCCTCCAGGTTCGGTTTTTCCCTCGGACTGAGCGAGGGATCCCACCTCTACCGCCTCAAGGGCAGTGTCCTGGAGCTTCAGACTCTTGGTCGGGGATACAACTGGGGAGAATGACCAGTACCTCGCCCAGGCGGCCTCACCTGCTATGCTGAACAGGGGCCTTGTGGAGGGAGGGGAAGATTGGAAGGGATAGGCAAGGAAGAGGGAAGGAAGCGGCCGTGGCCTTATGTTAGGTACCATCCCGGCATTCGCCTGGAGGAGAAGTAGGAAACCACGGAAAACCACTTCCAGGATGGCTGAGGTGGGAATCGAACCCACCTCTACTCAGTTGACCTCCCGAGGCTGAGTGGACCCCGTTCCAGCCCTCATACCACTTTTCAAATTTTCGTGGCAGAGCCGGGAATCGAACCCGGGCCTCCGGGGGTGGCAGCTAATCACGCTAACCACTACACCACAGAGGCGGACTTCGATATTATTAATTTATTTTATTTTATTTTATTTTATTTTATTTTATTTATTTGTATGCAAAAAGGCATATAGGACGTCATTTTTAATGAGCGCACAATTGTAGAAAGTTTGGAGTTGCGAACTTTCCCGACGTGTTCAAACATAAATTACATTTTTTTCTCCTTTATTGTCTATCTCCCCTCCTTGGGGAATGTGCCATAAACGTGAATAGTCGTTTCGCTGTAAGATTCGTTTTCACCTGACAAGTGAAGGTTGCTCCCGTCGGCTATACATAAACAATAGATTCTTGGCGCAGGTAGAAAAAAGTCTGACAATTAAATCCCAATTTTTTTTACCTTTTCTATGCCTTTTGCGTATAAATAAATAAATAAACTGAATTATTCACCTCTTTCATTAATTGGAAAATGAATACCGGTAATATAAAAGTTGACGGAAAAAACAGTCCCCACAAGGGGAGTTGAACCCACGACCATAGAATTACCAGTCCATGCTCTTACCGCTACGCCAAAAACTGCTAGTGCTGCTGTACCAAATGCCAGTCTACTACTATCCGTTCGAAAATGAGGCTTACTGACGCAAGGGCGACCATTAGGCGGGTAGAGCTGAGGAACATCCTGCGAGCGGTCGTTCCGTTGGTATCTCTTTTTATCCTGACGTAACCTATCTGCAGGCAGTAATACCCCTGTAAAAATCATTTATTAGTCATCCCACTCATCACTAGTGAATGAGGGATACTTATAAGTAGAAAGTACGGCGCTGGTTGGCCACTTGATATCTATACTTTCTCAGTGAGTACCTAACATTGCGGGGGAACCCTAGCTACCAATTGTGTTCGCATTGTAGTATAAGAGATTTCACGATGAGTGGTGTCTTTTCCTAGAATTCAGCATCCAAAACGGAATACGGACAGAATTTCCCGTACGTAGCTTGGTAGAAATAATTCGTTTTACATTACGCAATTTTTTGGGCAACATTACTGGTTAAACACTGGATTATCAAAACCAAACAAAAGTATTCTCTAATACTCTGTACCAAGTTTTTGTACATCCGTGATGGGGAGACAAGAGTATTCAGTATTACCAACTCTATGCATAAGTTTGGCCGGTTTTTGTGATAAAGAAAGCACGTAATTTTCAAGGGAAATTAATTTTTTATTTATTGAAAATATTGGCCATCTGCTTTTACACACTTCGCCCATCTTTGAGGTAATCATGCCAGAAAAACTGCTTGTTTTTTGCAGCAAACCATTCATCGAGCCATTTTCCAACTTCCATGAAATTGCTGAAGTGCTGCTCTGCAAACGCGTGCCCCATTGATACGAAGAGGTGTTATTCAGATGAGCGCCAGGTCGGGCCAGTGTCGGTTTGACGGGTGTGGAAGTATGTCTTATCCAAGCGATTTCAAGGTGTCTTTCACTGGTTTTGCCTTGTGAGACGGCGCATTGTTGGAAAACAAAATCACTTCGCCATGTCTTCTTGGCCATTCCGGTCGTCTTACGATCAATGAGTGATTTTAATCATTTCTTGGCAATAGCGTTGTGCGTTTTCGGTTTCGCCAATTCAAAAGTTTATAATACACAAAACCGCCCTGGTCCCACAAGATACAACGCATGGTCTTCTTGCCGAAGCGATTTCGCGAAACCTTGTCTCACGTGTCCTAATCGATGGAGCGTGTTCGCCATATGTTTCTACAAGCAAACGATGACTTTCTACAGACTTTCCCTCTTGATTAAGTAAGAAAAGCAATGAGTGCCGCAAATGTTCTTTTTCAGGCACAAACGTCGGAAAGATCACTGAACGATACAACACAGACGCTAGTGTTTGGTAGACTCAACTTGTGTTTCATTGTAGGATAAAGTTAGACGAACAAGCTTACATATATGTCAAATTCATACGCTGCGTACTGTTCGCTGGCTCCACCTCTTAGTGAAACCGGAAAAGACTAATGCAGGCACCTGCTATATTCTATTCTAAGGCGTGATCAAAGAGGTCCCCTTTTAGGTAGTCGCTGCAGGGAACATGCAACATAGCGCTACTCCGCGTCGGGTATATATGCAGTGACATGTAGGCAAAGGGATTAATGTGACAGTCATGTAGTGCTGAGGTATGTGCATGAAATGCGGCCACGTGAACATTGGTGACGTTATTACCAAATGCGTCCAAACAGGACCAACGTGCTGTTATTCTGCTTTTGGTTGCCGAAGGTCAAACACCGGCGGACATTCATCGGAGAATGAAGACTGTGTATAGGGCAGCATGTCTGTCGAAAACCACCAAGCACCGTGCGGGTCGCATTTCGGTACAAGACGCCGGTCGATCTGGGAGGCCAACCTCATCCATTACGTACGACACGAAGCGAGCGGTGGATGAGGCCTATATTCTTGATCTCTTCCCATGCGATTAACACGCCTTCGGTACCCTCAAAAAGCCTTAAAGGGTTGACGCTTCGTGTCGGACAAGAATGTGCAGCAGGCTGTTGCGGAATTCTTCACGCAGCAGTACACGGTGTTTTAATTAATTAATGAATTCATTCATTCATTCAGATAATGGACATGCTATACAGGCTACCAAAGGAAAGTACTGTCAGAAATAGAGAGGCAAGTAAGATAGCTGCTGCTAAGAACCAAAAACCAATTAGCACACTGGTAACCTAAAGAAGACGATTTCTGTAATCTTCTCTTTTGCTGAAGAATCAAAAAGTATTAATCAGGGAGTCTTAATATTAATATTCAGTTCATGTAAATTGCGGTAATTGAAGGTTTAAGCTCATTAGCATGTCTTTGAGAAGCCTGTCTGAAATACCTGGCAGGCGCGTTCCCTTTGATGCTCCTTCAGTTCTGTGGTATCCATGGTAACGCCTAGAGGGGTGTGAATCTTGGACGACGATAGCTGTGAAAGAAATTATCCTCCGAGGAACAATGGCGATGCGTCTTTCTGTCTCAGATAATGATATGAATAACTGCCCGACAAAGTCGTTTTGCCTGCCAAAGGGCTGGGAAATACTTTACAATACGTTGGAGTAAAGTGTGAACACAATACTGACTGTGAATCAAAAGGAAAAGGTTCATTATTACATCCACCGAATATTATGATATTAAACTGTTCCATTTTTATTACAATTTATCCGCCTGCATGGCTAAATGCACAGCGTGCTGGTCATTGGTCCAGGGGATACGGGGTTCGATTACCGACTGAGTCTGGGATTTAAATATTCATTGGTTGATTCAGATGGCTCGGGTTTTGTATGTGTATGGCGTGTTAATCATTAAAATTCATCACAGGTAGGGCCCCATCGTCAAAGACGTGCAGGTCCCCTGTAAGGCGTCAGCTCAAAAGACCTGCACCAGACCTCTTCAGAGGCCACGCGCCATTATTATTATTATTATTATTATTATTATTATTATTATTATTATTATTATTATTATTATTATTATAAATAGTTTTCCTTCCTAATCCGTTTACCCTCCAGGGTTGGTCTTTCCATCGGACTCAGCGCGGCATCTAACTTCTACCACCCCAAGGGCAGTGTCCTGGAATGTGAGACTTTGGGTCGGGAGATACAACTGAGGAGGAGGAACAGTACTCTGCCTAGGCAGCCTCACCTGCTATGCTGAACGGGAACCCTGCTGCGGAATGGGAAGATTGGAAGGGATAGACAAGGACGCGGCCGTGGACTTAAATTAAGTACAATCCCGGCATTTGCCTGAAGGAGTAGTACCAAACCACGGAAAACCACTTACAGGTTGGCTGAGGCGGAAATCGAATCCCCCTCTACTCAGTTGATCTCCCGAGATTGAGTGTACCCTGTTCCAGCCGTCGCACCACTTTTCAAATTTCATGGCAGAGCCGGTAATTGAACCCGGGCCTCTGGGAGTAGCAGCTAATCGTACTAACCATTACCCCACACACTCAAGAGTAATTGACTTTACTTCAACATTAAACTTCTGGATACGAATTTATTAGATACCACGAGGTTCTGAGCTTATGAATTTTCATATATTGAATATTTACTTAAGCTTATTACTCAGTTTCCGTGGTCGATGAAATGAATAGTGACAATCCTAATTTTTTAAAGTTCATGATCAGTCCCCTTTTGGGAGGAGGTGAGGGGGAGGGGGTGAAAAATAAAAATAATCTAAAATAGTGTCGAATCTACAGTTTTAGGGGTCACTGAGATGAATGGGGACAATCCAGGTTTTTTACTTCTTAGGGGTAGATGGCGAGAGATGGACAATCATATTGCCAGTTGAAATCCTGTACATCGTATCAATAGTGCGACGGCTAAATATATATAGTTATCACTTATTAATTTTTGACAGGATCAAATACTTCATAGTCGATTTGAGCTTCGGTAAGGACAAAGTTTTACTCGAAAATTAAATAATCTAAAACTTGAAATCAAACACATCTATATAATTCTAAAACTACGTAATAGATCGTAATATATCAATCCCCAAGTCAAAAAGGAATTCTATAAAAATTCACTTCACTCATGACTAACTGGTAACACAAATCTTAAAGGTAAACATTCAGAAAATATTCGGGCAACGCCGGGTACTACAGTTAGTAATCTTATAAAGATACGAACATATTTCACCACACGTCACACCTACACTAAGCTGATAAATTGAAAATCACTGAAATTTCGATTAATTATACAACATATAAGAATAATTCAGAAAATTCTATTGAAAAATTACTTGAATAATTATAATTACCATGACAGTTACATTATACCGGCCTACACAGATTATCTAAAATTTCCTGAAGTAAGTGGAAGTACACGAAGCCTGTGTACTAAAACTACTACACATCAGAACGTGATAGCTACAAGGTTACATTAACTTACAAGACCATTCAGAAACTACAAAGAAGTCATCTAACCAATTTCTGAACAGATAATCATTATAAGATTTGTGTCGACTTAGCTTTATTCGACTCCTTCAACCTGGACGATGACTGATCGCCCCAATGCTGTGATCATGTAAGGTATTCTCTCAACTTGACGTGGTTGGTGGCGGTCCCAGAACTTAAGCTGTCATAATGAAGCTGAAGTCCCACATAGCAATAGGTGATGTCTCTATGTCGAATCGGTGGTTAAAGTCCTCTTGAACCAGGCAAATGCTGGGACTGTACCTTAATTAAGGCCATGGCCGCTTCCTTCCAACTCCTAGGCCTGTCCTATCCCATCGTCGCCATAAGACCTCTCTGTGTCGGTGCGACGTAAAGCCCCAAGCAAAAAAAGAGTCCTCTTGATTTCGTAGCTGAAACTTATACAAAAATGTTAGTGAAGTTGTCATGTCTGGGATCGTTTCCAGTATCATGGACGAATACGCACTTTAGCAGTCTCGATAAGGTTGACGTGTTAGCTACGACGCTCTGCGTAAAAATGATAGAATGGCTAGAATGACAAGTTTTAATGTACTCGATGTTATTCGAAGGCAGGAACGTTGTGTTCTGAAGTCAGCTGGAAGATTGACCCCTCAAGCAAGTGAACGAGTCACAGCTGGCAGGTGAGCGATCTTGTCGAATCACGGCGCACTACACGCACATACCGGAAGTACTAATAGATTTCATATCTCTATTTAATATTACATAAAATTCACTCCACATAACGAGTGTCTTTGTACTACAAGGATTGATGGTGACAAAATGCGGCATATTTTATTACTAGGAGAATTATCTTCTTCTGATTGTAATATTTGTTTATCACACCACTCGCCTCTAGAACTTGACTTAAGCGGTATTCGCATATGGCTTTCAACCCTCTCCTACCTTCTATCGCAAACATCTCTTTTCATTTACAAACGAGTTGTTTTGTATTTGTCGCCGACACAAGTCTATAATCTCGCGGCAGAGATCAAATAACCAAGAAGAAAATAGAACAAGAGCGACAGGTCGCCAAACGAAAACGATACGTGTGCCAAGCAATCTAACATGAAGGTATAACACTGTATCTGTCCAAGGCACACCATCAGACATAACGAAACTGTCACAGTATATGAGTATATGAAGTGATATGATATGGTTGAATTTTAGGTCGTCAAAGTAACTGTAAATTTTGTTGTGCGCGATGGTTTTGTTGGAATATATTTTGGGAAATATGAATTATTTGTGATGTCATGTTGTACTTCGAGAATTCCCAATAATATTGATATCGGAAGATATTAAAAGAAATGCTCATCATCCGAACGTTAAAGTGATACCGTGGAATAGGCCAGCGATTAGGATTTGATAATAGTACCGCGAGAGTGCTATTTTCCGAAGAATATTTTCGTAATGGATATGTGAATAGTCATCAATGATATTAATCCCAGATATAATTATGAAACGAGTGTAATACGAATAGATAGATACATAAATCATGAAAACCCTAGAAATAATGTTGTCCCAATAAAACGTATGAGTTGCATTATGATTGCAAGCGAAGTTAGGGTCATACTACCCAATGTACAACTTAGTTATTTCCTGTAGAGTAGCAGTAGTGTTAGTGTATGTATTTGTAGATGGTGGTAGAATTTCAGCTATCCGGAGGAAAGCCTGTGGACGGATCCAGATATTATTATATCTTGATAATTTCAAATTATGATATTGTGCAGATTTGAATGTCTGTTTTATTTAGGTGCGGCAGCTCTAGGACAACATGATTATGTTGTTCTGTTATTTGACATGTCATCCGATTGATTACCAGTGGTTAGCTGCAGAACTTAGATTTGGATGTCCGTGATTGATTTGCTTTTTAGATTCCATAGCGTTGCACGTATTTATGTAGTGAGCACTCAAGTTGTTAGAGTTCGTTGATTAATGCGACGATTTTAATACTATATTAATGGAGTATTAAAGGACAAGGTTTTGAGCCATATGGAAATAGATATGAACGAATAAATATGTTCTTTACTTTCGGCAGTGGATAAAATAAGTAATTGAAATAATTGTAATTAATTGTATATGTATGCCGTCAGTAATTTTCATGTTGGCAATAAAAATGTATTTGCTTGTATTTAACATTAATATTAGATCGGCTTGCCAACATTCATTGAATCATATAATAATACTGTAGCGCCATATGAGCGAGAGAATAATAGCTAACAAAAGTACTTTAATATATACTTTAAAACTACGTTAACTTTTACATTCAGCATTTGATTTATCCATCCATGTTGCAAGATTTTAATTTTAATTTTTGTTAATTATTGTTATCGAAGAATTGACATAATTAAAACGGAGCATCCTTCCAATTGAAATCGATTCTCAGTATTTTCATTTATAAATTAGGATTTATAGTAGCCTCAAATAGTTATAAGTTACACATTCTTATGATGGTAACATTAACGTACTGATGATTGCCATGAACTCAAACTGGTGCCTAATTGAACCTTTGCGCCCTCGAGTGGAACCTCATGTATCACCGTTGAGTAATCCTAAGGAACCACTACAATATTTCTTCGAACCCCTGATTATACTTTTGGTAAAATACGGTTACAGTTAACCTTCGAGCTTGAACGGTTACAATATACGAATATACCTAGGTATATTAGAAATGTTCGCCTTTGTGGTGTAGTGGTTAGCGTGATTAGCTGCCACCCCCGGAGGGCAGGGTTCGATTCCCGGCTCTGCCACGAAATTTGAAAAGTGGTACGAGGGCTGGAACTGGGTCCACTCAGTGTCGGGAGGTCAACTGAGTAGAGTTGGGTTCGATTCCCACCTCAACCATCCTGGAAGTGGTTTTCCGTGGTTTCCAACTTCTCCTCCAGGCAAATGCCAGGTTGGTACCTAAATTAAGGCCACGGCCGCTTCCTTTCCACTTCCTTGCCTATGCCTTCCAATATTGCCATCCCCCACAAGGCCCCTGCTCAGCATAGCAGGTGAGGCCGCCTGGGCGAGGTACTGGTCATCCTCCCCAGTTGTATCCCCCGATGCAGAGTCTGACGCTCCAGGACACTGCCCCTGAGGCGTTAGAGGTGGAATCCCTCGCTGAGTCGAGGGAAAAACCGACCCTGGAGGGTAAACAGATTACGATACGATATTAGAAATTCTCATCTTGTCAGCTTCTGTTTTTCTGCTGAAGATTAGACGTTCGAAAGCGTATAATTCGTGTGGGCTCGTCACTGAAAGAAGCGACTAAAAGTGGCCCGAAGGACTGAGAACTTTGGGGCGTGAGTTGGAGACCACGGGGCACTTATCTGTGTCCAAGCATTGTTTCCACTTACTTGTGCCAATCTGCTCACTTTCATCTATGCTATTGGACATCCCCTGCTCAACTCTAGCAATCCCAATGTTATTACAACATTTCAAGGCCTGGGGAGTCTTTCATTTTCACGACCTTTGTCTTTCTTCAACCAATCATTCTTCAAAGTTTCGGGCCCCTTCCATTTTTCCCTTGAGGGGCTGCCTGGCCGAGGTGGTAAAGGCGTGCTCGGTTCGCACGGAAGGACGTGGGTTCGAATACCCGTCAGGAAGTCGTAAAATTTAAGAAACGAAATTTCCACTTCCGTAGGTGCTCATGGCCCTGAGGTTCACTCATCCTACACCAAAAATGAGTACCAGGTTAATTCCTGGGGGCAATGGCGGCCGGGCTTAGAGCAAACCACTCTACCCCATCAAGTGCCGAGGCTACGGATAGAGGAAATCTTACCTTCCACCCCTCCAAGGGCCTTCATGGCCTGTTCGGGGATGACCTTGCCTTTGCTCCTTTTCCTTTTTTCCTTGATTAGTGTTAATGGATGATGGTTGCCTATTTGTACTTCCTCATAAAACAATAATCAACACCACCAATCCTTGTCACTGGCATCAAGTTCCTTAATTTCGTTTTGAAAGATAATGACTTGTTGTATATGTTTTGAGTGAGTTTGTAGGATAATTCTATCTTCGTAATCCTACTTCTATTCGCCTCCTTTTCCTGATCGTTAGGCTGTATCCATTTCCCTAGCTATTTGAATTTGTCTACCTCAACGTTGTGTTTCTTGTTATTAATATTATTCCATTTAGTTCTTGAAAGCAACCAGCACTGTCGGCCACAGCAAACGTCGACTGTTGTTCCTATAAAGCCATTATCCTTCGTAAGACACCAAGAACATTCTCATGACTTCCCAGAATGGGAGCAAAATAATGTCCTAGATACACTGAAATGCCTTGTGAAGCAGAGAGACGCATACTCCGTTGACAGGAGCTCCACAGATGCAAACCGAAAGAACTCTTCTTCAGTCGATAGGAATGTGTGGAATTCTTTTGATCCTCTCCAGTTCTGAATAAGATTACATCATTCGTCCACTACACACTTGTTGTCTCCTTTAACCACAAGATGCACAGAATTGAGTACTGTATATCCTACGGAGAACTTGCATACTTCTCGGCCACATATTCTCTTAGATATTTGAATATTGCAACAACAGAATTAAATCTGGAAAGTGTTTAATCATCTGGTTAATACTTGGTGTAGCATTGATATTTGCTTGGATTTTGTATGCAAAAGTAATTTAATCCAAACGGAAATAAGATGTACCTTAAATAGCCGTAAGCTGCCGGTAGCTATCCAAATGCAAAGGGTCAGATTGTCTCCAGAGATGTTTGCTCCACTTGTGGAATCGATGCCAGGACGATTTTCTGCACTTGGCCAAACTAATGGAGCGTCTGCACAATATTATACCCTATCCTATGACCCTTGGCGAGTCAATGTACAAATAAATACAAAATCCTGTGCATGTCGCCGTTAACAAACCCATAAATAAGTGGATAATCACTCACTTAACGACTTGATTACTTACTCATTTAACAACTTGCTTACTTACTAACTAACTTGCTTACTTGTTTACTTACTGCATAACTCGCTTACTTTCTTCTTAACTAACTTACTTATTTACTTACTATATTGCTTAATTACTAACTTACTTATTTACTTACCAACTAAATTGTTTGCTTACTTACTTACTTACTTACTTACTTCGTAACGTGTTTACCAACTTCATAACTAACTTACTTATTTATTTAGTTACTAACTTACTTAGTTCGTAACGTGCTTACCAACTTCATAACTAACTTACTTATTTATTTAGTTACTAACTTACTTACTTAATAACTTGCTTACCAACTTCATAACTAACTTATTCATTTTGTTACTAACGTACTTACTTGTTAACTAAATAACTTTCCTGCTTGCTTGCTTGCTTGCTTGCTTGCTTACTTACTTACTTACTTACTTACTTACTTACTTACTTACTTACTTACTTACTTACTTACTTACTTACTTACTTACTCACTCACTCACTCACTCACTCACTCACTCACTCACTTGCTTGCTTGCTTGCTTGCTTGCTTGCTTGCTTACTTACTTGCTTGCTTGCTTGCTTGCTTGCTTGACCTTAGCCCGTGTACTCCCGAATCAGCGTAGGAATAATTTCTGTTGGCAAGATTTGCTTTTTTTAATTTTTGAGAAACAGTATTTTGAATACTAAAAGTTATTTTAAAGTAAAATTTCTTAACATTATCGGCAATATTAAAAAAATGTATATTCCAAAATTTGTGAACATTGTATGATATTTACTTGTTAAGTCGTTTATGTTTCTTTAACTCTTTCTACGTATGATTTTGTCAACCATTTCCGGACTGCATTGCCTTCTTTTGCAGTTTGTTTTCTTATACAATCAAGGGCCGTTGCCAGGGGTATGAGACCATGGAAAATAGAACACTTTGTTCAATTCAAATCGTAGTGTTCATTCAAGTCATTTAATATTATTTAACTAATATGTGGCTTTACTGCAAAGAACATAACTTTGATTGTTGCATACTTAAATACAGCCGGTTTTATTATGAGTGGAGTGAAATTTATGACTTTCAGGCGGAACTATTTAGTTCCAAAAGTACCAATTCCACCCTTTTTCCTTGATTTTTTTATATTGCTAACAACTGATATTGTATAGCAACGCATTTACCCCATCTGAACATAATAAAAGTGCTAACAAAAATTTTCAATTGAAAAATTTCACTCTGATCGTTTTTCCACTCTCCTGTAAAGTTCTATTTTTGACTTCGTTTTTCAATTTCTCAGTTGTCCTCAACATTTTAACATCTTGACGACACACCATTGTCATATCTTGTATATTTTTAATAATTATAACCGACCAAGTTGACCGTATGATTGGAGGCGCGCACTTGTGAGCTTGCATTCGGGAAATAGTGCGTCCGAATCCCACCATCATCAGCCCTGAAATTGGTGTTTAATGTTTTCCCATTTTCACACCAGAAAAATGGTACGGCTGCGCCTTAAATGAGGACACAGCCACACCATTCCGAACACTGTCCCATCCTCACATCGCCTAAGATCTTCCATGTGCGACGTTAAGGAAAATAGCAAAAAAATTCCGCAGTTCTAGTCCTTCAGGCAAGCAACTCAATGTTAAAAAGTTCTACGGATATGAGGTACAAATTTTAGGTAAATAAAAGATAAAGTATGAGAACATATAGTTTATTTATTCCTAAAAGTTACAATCTTCTTAATCATCGTTATCCGCTTGTTTAGATTAACAGTTTGCCTCTTTCTACCACTATGAGCGCTATTGTGAGTTAATGCATTGTTTCACTTAAGCCCTTACAACTATATTTTTCAAAAAATCAAAAGATCTTGAGGGTATTGAACCATGGAACACACTACAGAAAAGTATGTAAAGGAGTTAATTTGGCTACTATTTGAATAAAAAAGTAAACGAGTAAGGAAACAATCGATTTTAAGCTGTTTTTTCGGAACTACATTTAGGCCGCAAGTGATTTTCGAAATTTGTTTTTTAGTTTTTTGGAGCTACACAAGACTCAAAATTTGAAAATCTTCTGAGCACTTTAGCACTTCAGCTTTTCGGTACAATTGAGGAAATTGCTTAATTTTACGTATTTCATAATAAGTAAGTAAGTAAGTAAGTAAGTAAGTAAGTAAGTAAGTAAGTAAGTAAGTAAGTAAGTAAGTAAGTAAGTAAGTGGTAAGTAAGTAAGTAAGAAATTAAGTAAGTAAATAAGTAAGAAAGTAAGTAAGTAAGTAGGTAAGTAAGTAAGTAAGTAAGTAAGAAATTAAGTAAATAAGTAAGAAATTAAGTAAGTGAATAAGTAAGAAAGAAAGTAAGTAAGTAATATATAGCTAAGAAATGTTTTCATCATTAAATATTATAAACATTCTAATTTTTAACACATCCGCCTTAGATGGAACATAAATTCAGATCGCAAGTTCTAGACTAAATTACTTTCATAAAAATTCCTAATAAAGTATGTGTTTTATTTCAATAAATTATATCAAGCCATCAGCATTGTTAAGAAATGGCTTAAAATTTTATAATGATTTTGGCTCAAAACACAAACAAACAAACAAACAAACAAACAAACAAACAAACAAACAAAGTTATCGTGATATTGCAAGACACACAGAGTTGCGTCACCACTAATATCGAAATGGACGTACAGTTGTAATATAATGTGAAATTGAGCATTCACGTATTTCAGTGAATGTAATGGATACTGCAGAATCAGATTTCACAAACAGATTGCTTGTTTATAGAACGTTATTTCTCTAATTATTTCGCATGGGAATTATCGTCACTGGGGAATGAATAATAGTAGCAATGCATAATTATATCCCTTTCACTACTTGCTTCATTGGAATATAAGTTAGTTTGTCATATTATGATATGATGAAATGAGCGCAAACTGCATCGCCTGATAGTAACGCAGCTGTTATATGACACTACAATAATAATATCACAACCAAGTTACACATTGCATATGCGTATTAATAAAATTATATTTTCGTCTGTACAATTTAAATGTTCGCTATATGCTGCTTCTTTTTACCTAGGATCAAGGATACTAGTAGGTAGGCATTTAGCACATTTGAATACATACAATTCACAGTTCTATTTCATGTTCTTCTATTTACCAGAAGGTTGTGAAAATCACAACATACAACCCTAAATTATTTTTAAACACATCAATAATGATAAATCTAAAGTGGCACCCAGTGTTATGCTCAGTGGAATACCAATAAAATTAAAGTGTTTTAGTAAAGAATCTTAGAGTAGTATTCGATAAATATTTAAGTTGGTCGAAATATGTCACAAAAATTTGTCTAAGAGTATTCTATGCATTACATTCTTTAAAATGAATGAGGGACTTCCTTCCAAGAGGCACAATAAAATAATTTGTCCAGAGCCTAATATTCCCAATATTTGGCTACGGAGATGTAGTTTATAATAGTATGAGAAAACACATCCATGTCGACTCCAGCGACAAAGCTTGCACTGTATTCGTATTTAATATCCCAGTTCATACTCAAATTAGCCCTCTCCTTTCTCAGCTGTAATGGCTAAGATTGACCGAACGACGAAAATAGCACGTTGTTTTCCTCCTCCGCAGTGTTCTGTAAACATTTAAACCACACTGTCTCAGAAAAGACTTTAAATGCCTCTGCCCTTCTGATAGAATTCCATCACGGTCATCCAAACGATTGCACTTATCTATTCCCATTCCTCACAGTAACTCATATAACAACTCATTTATACCTGCTACCGTACGTTCCTGGAGCTCAGTCCCAGCTGAAATTAGAGGCATATGCAATCGGAGGGTCTTTAAAACGAAATGTTAAATTTGATACTCAAACCTGTAGAAAGGAATCTCACTAACTTCAAATTCTAATATTTAGTTCTTCATCATCATCATCATCATCATCTGTTTACCCTCCAGGTTCGGTTTTTCCCTCGGACTTAGCGAGGGATCCCACCTCTACCGCCTCAAGGGCAGTGTCCTGGAGCTTCAGACTCTTGGTCGGGGGATACAACTGGGGAGGATGACCAGTACCTCGCCCAGGCGGCCTCACCTGCTATGCTGAACAGGGGCCTTATGGAGGGATGGGAAGATTGGAAGGGATAGGCAAGGAAGAGGGAAGGAAGCGACCGTGGCCTTATGTTAGGTACCATCCCGGCATTCGCCTGGAGGAGAAGTGGGAAACCACGGAAAACCACTTCCAGGATGGCTGAGGTGGGAATCGAACCCACCTCTACTCAGTTGACCTCCCGAGGCTGAGTGGACCCCGTTCCAGCCCTCGTACCACTTTGCAAATTTCGTGGCAGAGCCGGGAATCGAACCCGGGCCTCCGGGGGTGGCAGCTAATCACGCTAACCACTACACCACAGAGGCGACATATTTAGTTCTTAATTATCAATAAGGATACAAAATTATGAAGGTTAAGTAAATTAGTTTTAATGATAATTAGAAATATGATGTTTAACTAATGATTATATATAATATTTACATTATTTTATAAATTGTATAACGGTGTTGTATAGTATGGTTTGGCATAACAGCAAGCTTCGTTTTTTTTTTTTTTTTTTTGCTAGGGGCTTTACGTCGCACCGACACAGATAGGTCTTATGGCGACGATGGGATAGGAAAATGGCTAGGAGTTGGAAGGGAGCGGCCGTGGCCTTAATTAAGGTACAGCCCCAGCATTTGCCTGGTGTGAAAATGGGAAACCACGGAAAACCATTTTCAGGGCTGCCGATAGTGGGATTCGAACCTACTATATCCCGGATGCAAGCTCACAGCCGCGCGCCTCTGCGCGCACGGCCAACGCGCTCGGTAGCAAGCTTTGTAGCCTGAGCTTCGCTATATAAGAGAGGCAATAAAATGAACTAAGCTAATTTCGAAGAATGTTACTTTTTGTATTTTGGTTCATCAATCCATAGACTGGTTTGATGCATCGATCCATGCCATCCAGTCCTGTACTATACTTTTCATTTGTACGTAGGGGCCTATGACCTAGATAATAGGGCCCTTTCAACAACAAGTAATATCATCGTCAAATAATACAACTTATATCTAATCATTTTACCGTCGTTCTTACCACATCGGCTTCCCTAAAAAAAACTAACTGAAAAAGTCCTTAAGATGTGTCCTATCAGTCTATACTTTCCCTCTAGTCAAATTTCGCCAAACCGTTCTCCTCCCACCAATTCGATTCCGTATCCTTTCATTTACTTAGGAAGTATTATAACTGAAGATAATAGCTGCATCAGGGAAATCAAAAGAAGAATACCTCTTTCTATAAAGGCCTTTCAAAATAAAATTAGTCTTTTAATAAATACCCATATAAGTTTAGAAACAAGATAGGCGTTTGTAAAATCCTTTGTCTGAAGTGTACTACTTTACGGTTGTGAGAGCTTGACTATTGGAAAAAAAGGAAATAGATTAATTGGAAGCAAGTGAATTGTGGATTTGGAGGAAAAATGACTAGGACATTCTGGACTGAAAAGGAGACGAATCGAGATTTGTAAGGGAAGTCAATGAGCAATTGAGACTGATAAATGATATCATCGTTGCCGGGCCTATATGATTATATTTTTGAAGGTATACTGACCCGCAGCACATATATTAGGAAGAGCAAGAATGCCTTGACAATATTCACACAATATTGCACTTTAGATGACAGAACCTTACTGGCCAAAGTTCTAAGCTAAAATATTTCACATAGCCTAGGAGGTTTTGTCCCGGCAGCAACGATATGGAAAGAAGGAAGATATAACTTGTGAGTCATATCCTCAGACATAATGGCTTCCTAGTAAACGTCTTTGAAGGAGAAATACTAAGAAAGAAAGCAAGATGAACAAAGACATTTTTAGAGTATGTGAGACACTTGTAGGGATGTAAAAACTAAAAGGTGGTGAAGGGAACAGTAGGATTGATAGGAGAATGTTTACAGTGACAAGGCTTAGTCTTTAGTGTATGATACGATCCCTTCCTTCACTATTCTCTGTAACACCACATTTTTAAAGCTCCTTCTTTCTGAGCCAGTTATTATCCATGTTTCACTTCCATAAAAAGTCGCACTCCGAAAGAAATTCTTCTAGAACAGATTCCTAATTCCTATATCAATGTTTGAAGCGATCAGATTTCTTTTGTTAAGAATGTTATATCCTCATTACTTCTGCCTTCGTTAAGTATTTCTACTGCCCATGTAACAATAGTCAGCTACTTCCATTAAGACTTGATTTATCTTCCTCTTGTACTACTTCTCCAAGACTATGTCCATACGATTCAGCAATTCCTCCAGATCTTCAGCCGACTCCGATAAGATAGCACTATCATCATCAAAATTAACTCAATGACAACACTTTCATCTTACATCATGCTAGTTTGATGAACTTAGATTACACAGTTCTGTTGCACACTTTTTGGTAACACTTGCTTTCAAAACTGAACACAGTTTGGCTCGGAGAGAAATAAAACTAAAATTCATCAGAAATTCATCTATTCATGATCACGCAACACGGCAATCTGGAAACAAACCTGTCCTTAGAATGAATACAGTGAAGATTGGAAATAATGGTTCATTGTATAACATTTCGTTCAATTTCATTCATTCATTCATTATTTATTTACCATAAACCTTTACAGTATTTATGGAAGACCAGGGGAAAAGGACAGGCCCCCTCGATAAAAGCTTCACAGAATATCAATACATTAAAGAAAGAATTTAATCTGTTTAGATGAACTTACTATCGGATTTCATTTTAATCTGTATGGTTATGTTTATATAAATGTTTAAACACGCAATTGTATCCTTGAAGAATGTTGTATTTTAGATTTAAATTATTATAAATTGTTATCAGTTCCGTATTATTAATAATTCAATTTGGCTTTAATATTGTAATTGTGCCAGCTCTTTAATACACTGTCCCAATAGGAGCATTAGTTCGTGGGAACTTTGAAACAATAAAATAAATAAATAAATAAATAAATAAATAAATAAGTAAATAAATAAATAAATAAATAAATAAATAAATAAATAAGTTTTCCGCTTTTTTCTTGAATATGAAAAGCAGACTGACAAAATGTGTATGTTATTTTCCCAATAGTAAGTGACATGAGTCATTAAATAGTTAAAAAAAAGTAAATAATACATTTTTCTTCATAAAAGGCGTGGGTTATGAATGTTAAAACATATATTAATGCCGTTTTTAATGTACGTGAAAGTATATGAAATATAATTTCGAAATCTCAGTAACCAAGTATGTAAATATGCCATTAAAGTTGAAATTACTGTACGGACAGCCAAACAAAAACCGAGCACTTACCAAAAAAGGACAGTTAAACGTTTCCTACCTGAAATGGTATTTATCTCACCGGGACAATCACAGTCTTGAGATAGCTGGCGGGTTGCCACAACTAGATTGAAACACTTTCTCATGTCCTGGGATACTTTCCCTACGGTGAAACCCTGTGCATTACTAGACACCATGCGATACGAGGCTCCATCGCTCAATCTTTGCAAGAGGCTGGTTACACAGTGCACTAAGAGGTGCATTGGTTGTCGGCGAACGGCAGTACCCGGAGGATTGATATGATAGCCTTCGAAAATAACAACAATGGATATATTATTGATCCTACCGTTCGGTTTGAATCGCACGCTAATCAGCCCAGTGAATTACACGAGGAAAATAAACGCATTTACGTACCGACGTGAATACGGACTGGATAATATCGAGGTTATAGGCTTCATGATCGTTGCTAGAGGAAAACTTCCAAAGTTCTTCGAAAAATTCCGCTCAAGAGTAAAACTACCAGAGTCGTTGACGAAAAATGTGGTCCTCAAAGCATTGAAAGGTTCGTTATCCATACTGAGAAATCATGTATATAGTCATACATGTATTTACTGTAGTATACTTTGTCCTCATGGGCAACCTCTCTTTGGGGGAAGTATTTATTCTATATATAAATAGCCACACATGTCCGTCGGAAGGATACATTAAGCCTTGAGCATAACCCTTTGTGATATTCTTCAGGAGTAGGCTATGTGCCTACACTGGTTTCCATCTACTCCCTTTCCTACCATCATAATTATCCTATATTATGTCATTCATTTCATTTCATTAATTTATCTGGTGAGGCTGACGTCAGGAAGGGCATACGGTCGTAGAAAACTCACTACTTAGTTTCAACTCACATCACAGCTGACCGCTTAGAGAAACAGCACAGGTGTTGGTCACACATGCAAGAAAAAGTATAACAAAATACCTCAGTATGGGACGAGGAATAGAAAAATTAATGCACCTTCTTCCTTATAAAAATCCGCTCAGATTCTCTTTCATGGAGAGTATATACGACCGTCAAATAATTATTCACTCAGTTCCTATGTCATGGAGTATACATAAGTTAGGGGGAGGGGTTGGGCAATTCCATTCCCGCACCTAATTTCGCCCCTTCTAGGGATTTCCGGTTTGCAAGCTATGTACTTAATATTTAGCCGCACGCACACGCTTAGCCTTATCCTGTTGACTTGTAAGAGTTGGTTGTGTGCATCACGTTTAGTTTCCGTGTACAAGGAGGATACATTTTTCATGCTGAGCTGAGTTAGTGTAGCATTCGAATTAAGAGCATGTTATTCCTATGTGTGTGAAATATCGGACTGCATTTCAGTTGTGTGGTGGAGTTCCTGCGTGTGGTGGTTGGCATGAATTACTTTAGCGGCCTTTATAATAAATCAGAAAATGTTCGTAATTTCGTCCCCTTCATTTTACTTTATTTGTGAAGTTTATTATTATTTTCAGATGGGAAAACGCAAGCAGTGGAATAAGGAGGCTATGAAAAAGGCTATTAATACACTGAGGGACAATATAACTTTGTTGCAAACGAGCTAAAAGACTACTTCATCAGAACACTAAGTCTTGACAGAGCAATGGCGCTCTTCAAATCGAAAATCATTCCAATACTTACGTATGGGATTGAAATTATATGGACACACCTGAATGAAAAGAACTTAGCAACACTGGAAAGAGTTAAAGCAACATACATCAAAAGAGCAATCGGAGTGGCAAAAACAACAAGATCCAGATTAGTCTACCTTCTCGCGCGGGAAACTTTCCTCATAGAGGATTTAAGGACAATGTACCCCCTACCTACACAACGGCATCGGAGAACCTACTAAGGACACTAATAAGAAAAAGAGAAGAAGTACCCACGGAATTCTATGGAACTGGGGCCATGATCGATCGTACATGGACAGCAGCAAATTTTGAGACGAGGCACGTGTTTACAAGACTTACAGTACATGGATTCCACCATGTCATCTGCGAAAACCCAACACACCACGAACCTTCAAACTCATGCAAGTGTACATTATGTGGACAGTTAAGTGAACGATATCACTTAGAACTCTGCAACAAGAGGACTAGATCAATCAGAGATTATGCGACCAATGTGCAAGTGTTAAATTGTTATAACACCCTTCACTAATGTATGGCTATTTTGCTGCAATAAATGTTTTTTATAAAAAATACAAAGAAATTATTTTTCATAAATGGCCTTCAAGTAATTAATTATAAGGAAAGTGTTTAGCAAGGTGAGAAAGGAAAGATATATTAAAATTAATTGTACTTTTTTATAAATTTGCTGGAGGACGAAATTACGAACACATATGTGGTAGTTCATTTCTGTAGTGATTATGTTTATATCAAATATTGACTACCTCGTGTTATAACAGTTTCATTTCAACTTGCCCGTAAGTGGAGAATGTATTCAGTAATATATATTTACCAATTTCTAGTCTTGTCCATAATATTTCTGAGTTTCTGCAAGTCCAACTCTTCTAACGGGACGAAATATGGGCCTCCTATCTTACTACCATAAAGTGTTAATAACTTCTCTGAAACAATATGACCGATATTATCTATAGCTAATCAATTTTCATACAGATTATTAAGGTCTGAAGGCCCATAGAGGAGTAGAAGGTAAAAGATTCCACCTTTTGTAATCTGATCACTAACTGGGATTGTTAGTTTTATGCCCGGATAACTTTTCCATCAGAATTTAAGAATACTCATTTTTGTTGCGTGCTGAGCGAACCTCTGTAGAATTGAAAAACTAGTTTAAAATTAGTCTACTACCTGACGGCCAGACGAGACCCTGTCTTTTGGTGTGAGCCGACCACGCCTTAAGCACCTCAGCTATACAGCCCCTGTGTAATCAGTCTACCATGTGAAAATCTGGTAAACTATCATAGATTTGGGTTAACAGACCTACTCTATCCTTGGTCAACGTCGCCTTTATCATTAGAAACAAGGTTTTGCTTACACGCTTACTCCTTGCCTTAGCCACCTGTATTCTTAGAAAAGAGAACTGGCCTGTAAGCTTGGATCCATTTGTCAGACGACCTCACGTCGCCTCGGGGTCTTCATACTGTATCTTTTATTTAAAACCAGTCCTTTCCTTTTAAATTTTTATTTCTGGCCTGGATCCTTTCTCTTGCTTTTAGTCCAGCCCTCACGTTATTGGACACTACGTGCTCCATGACACCTATATTCCAACTAAATATTGTCATTTTCAAAATGGTCACAACCATTCCCATAAGTCTGATACAACTGATGAATAGCGATGCCGTAATGTTCAGTCAGTTCTAACATCAAAAACATGCGTCAAATAAAGATCGTGTTTCAGGAGTACAAACTCTAAAAGGATTTGAACCTTTACCAAGGGATGCCAAACATTCCCTTGTATTATTATTACTTTTAACTATTATTATATTTTGTATTCAATTCTATCATCTAATTTCACTATTAATTACTTATCGCTCGCTCGACTTCATGTCATGTTTTATGTATCATAGGTATGTGCGTGTGTTCGTATTAAGGGAAGTTGTATATTGCGCGATTTGCTGCTTAATGTAAGACATTAACTTATTATGTGAACATACGTTTATGAAGTTGCATTAGCTGGTGTATTACTGTTACATTTAGTGTCGAGTCATGGTTCTACCCCACATGTCACTGCGTTCATTGAGAAAGAGGAGGTGCTCGGGGGGAAGGGGGAGATTTTAGTCTGCCTGGGGCGTTTGCAATGTAATGTGCAATACTTTGAAGCTTGGTTTGAGTGAAGTCATGGATTGATTTAACCATGATGTAGGAGTAAACCAGATTTCAAATGTTCAGTCAAGAGTATTTTAAATTTAATGCCTAGAGCTCCAGTCCGTCATAAATTCACAGTTTTATATTGTAATTTCAGTATCGCCGCAAATCTCACTATTTCATTTCAAAATTTAAGAATATACTTTGTTTCAGTATCAACTGCAGTTGTTTTATTTCATGGTAGACCAAGTAACCTCAAATTTTAGTTGGGAACCCAAAACCTATTATATGTTGTGGTTTCAAAGTTAAGCTTTTACCCCATATCCTAGAGATATTCAGACTCTCATACTATTATTGCTACATTTCTTTTTAGCTGGCACCCATCATCAATTCAAGTATTAGTATTTCTGGTTGGTGTATGTGTAAGTAATCATATAATTACAAAGTGAATGCCCAACAGCAGGACATACATTATGTGAAAACCCGACGGTGAGTACAAAGTGGCACCACACAGTGCGACGATTAAGCATTTTATCTTATGCATATTTTATTATACTAAAGGAATAATCACAAAACATCCAGACAAAGTAAATATCAAGTCAGAATAAAATTAAATATCCTAGTTTTACAAGAAAAATACTTCAAGTCAAAATTCTTACTTCTGAAGAGAACAAGTTTGAAACTATTCAGTCATTCATTAGAAATATCTGTTCCGGAATAGGTATATGCATCTTTAAAATTATACAACCAGTTTGTTAGTGTCTAGAATGTCGCTTTCTATTCTAAATTATATTCATGTATTGTACCTGAAGAAAACTCCTCTCTTGATGCTCGGTAAATGAATAGAACATTCCACAACTAAAATTACCTCATACTACTTAATGTATATCGCCAGTGATTAGAAGAGAAAAAAGAGAAGTTTAATGACGATAAGAAGTCAAAACCGGGCTTAATGTGTTTCGCTAGTGAACCCATGATATATCGAATTCAGAATAACGTTTAATTTCCAGTGGTGTTCAGTGATTCGAGTATCCATTTGTAATGGTAAAACTTGGCTCAAGTACGCCTGAAAAAGTGCTTTGCAAGATGAGATAAACTTGTTATAAAAAATTACTCTATGGATTGCAAATCAGTGGAGAAATGACAGTGAACTAAATAAGTTTTCGTGTGCAGTCTCAGAAAAATACGAGGTAGTATATGATGTAATGGCATTGAATGTAAATAATGAATTAGCCAGCATAATTACAGTAGGTCAGTAAGAGATTGGCACTCAGTATTTTCGAGGCTAGGACAACGTGAGCATGTAGTAATATTTCCATTAGACATGCTGACAGGGTAAGAGATAGAAGTAGGTCTACAAGGTTGCGACATCTTGCTCTTTATTATCATTCGTTTTCAACTTTACGTTAACTGTTTTATTCTATCATGCCATTTTAATATGTTAATTGCCATTATTAGCTCATATGCTGTTGCCGAAATGCCATGGACACTGGACCTCCGAGAAGGAGTTGTTCAAGGCCATATGGATATAGAACTTAATTTATTTTAATTATTTTAATTATTTTAATTATTCTAATTATTTAATTTCAATTTGTAACCTGATGTGAATAAGAACATGTACTGGGCGGAAGCCTGTTTGTTCAGCAATAAATACTGTACTATACTTGTTACATATCTAATGAAAACAACTCATATATAATTAGTACAGTTTAAATAGGAAAAATAAAATACAAATAACGTAAGGCATGCGACAGTATATACACAGTGGCATGAAACTAATCTTGCTAAATGTCTACACTGAATTAATCGAACCTTATTTGCTGTAGTCCGGGCGTTCTTGAGATTAAAGGAAACGGTATTTCATCCTGAATCTTGTCTTGAAAATATAAAGTAAATGAGTTTCATTTACGGCATGGTTGTTTTATTCTTCACAAATACTAATACTTTCTCAGCATGTGGCTCCTTGACTGAATGCGCAGTGTTGTAGCGTACGATTTAGATGGTACTGGATCCGTTTCCAAGCTGTGATGGTGGTGATTATTGCTTTCAGAGGAAGTACAACTGGGCACCATCCTCTCTTAACACTAAGGAAGAGGTCTCACACTTCGAAGAATGAAGGTGTCGGCAAAAAGAATGGAAGGAATGTGAATTGAAAGATTCCCTGCAAAATGTGGGCATTCGCCTGGGACTCTACGCTATGCGAATGTAGTAAACAGCAGACTGCAACTACATGTTCTTCTCAGAACCTGATTGATGTCATCAAGGAATCCTGTGAATTGGCTAGATACTGGTCACACTACACTGAAATTTTACTTTTGTAGGGTAGGCCCATGTGATGTGGTATTACCTAGTTTCTACAAATGATATGCTTGTAGTGCCATTTTATGGATATCATTTAATATATTATTTTATGTTGTACGTTATTTTTCTGACACAGTTAAATAAGTTAGACAAACACCTGGTAAATAAGAAAAAATATCCTGTCCGGTAGGGATACGTTATTTCTAATGGGAACTCTTATCAGTTGACATGAATTTCGGTTAGCCCGAATTATGAACCGTTCTTTTGTCGCCAATGCCGTTTTATATGGTCCAAGGTAAATTCTGTTCATAATCTTATGTCGTTAAGTCAAAATTCACAACAGTCCTCGGAAAACAAGCACGCCAAGGAATATGAGGCAATCTCCGCCTGTGCTCGGTTATATTGCTCCCGCTGGCTAACACACACTCTTCTGTAGCGTGTGATGAATCTCAGCTGACCTGAAATACAATAATCATGTCTGAGCAGAGAGGCTGTAAACAATAAGGCAGTGTAATTAGGTCAACAATCGTAACTGACACTGTCAAAATATAGTTAATATTCACGAGTTCTTAAGTAGTGAGCGTCCATTTTCAGGAAAGTATAGTATTGCGTGCTAAGAATTGTTACTGCTGATACTGCATGGTACATCACTATTTATGTCAATTTTGTGTTGCTCACTGTGAGTATGTAACACTCAAGCAATCTGAAAATTATCAGGAATAGTAAAACATTAATCTTTTTTAATACGAACATCCTTTACACGAACTCACGACTTTTGGTTCCTTCAATTTCGTGTTCACAACGATTAACATTAACTTTAAGAACGTTTTATTTTAGAAGTTTACAAAGCTGCTGCAAGGTTTCAAAATCATTCATCGTTCTCTAAAAAGTAATCTAAAACCTTTCATATAATGATAGAGTAATTCTTTAAATATCTACTCTGAATTATTAGGAATGTTACTCGACTTCTGTAAAAAAAATTATCAACTGTAAATAGGCTCTGAAAACAACAGGTTATAGAAATGCCATGTTGTAATGGCCTTCTCGCATCACTGATTTTTGTTAGAAACGTTATGCTGTAAATGCTCCCTTATGCTTTAATAACTTATGGTACTAAACACAGAGAAGTTTAATAACAACAAAACTATTATAGTAAGTTCATGAGAAATTGGTGATGTTTGGGTCGTCAGTCCATAGAATGGTTTGATGCAGTGATTCTAGCTGCCCTGTCGTGTCCTAACCATCTCATTTCCACTTTACTACTCCATCCTACATTTATTTATTTATTTATTTATTTATTTATTTATTTATTTATTTATTTATTTATTTATTTATTTATTTATTCCAAAGAGTCTATACAGAACTATCTTCCAACTTAGACCTTGTTTTGTTAGTAGAGAACAAATCAAATCTATCATACCGTTATAAGAACTAAACAAGCTGTAATAAGTATAGTGTGGCTCCACTCAGTGATCACAGCCCGGTGGAGCCTGGTGATGACCTGATATTCGGCGATTGCCAGGGAATCGCGAGGAAGCTCACGATAATAATAATAAGATTTTTTTAATAATAGTTATAATAGTTCCCTCCTGCAGTGATAACTGCTTACTCCATCCTACATCATCTCCAATCTTTTTGTGTTAGTCATGACTTGGTCTGTCCCTACCGTTATTAGACGCCTACACTAACAGAACAAGTCCTGAGTATCTTAAGATGTGTCCTATGATGATATTTTCTGGTCCAATTTCATTGAACCGTTCTCCTCTCGCTAATTCAATTCAGTACCGCTTCATTCTTGATTCGATCTACCCACCTCACCTTTAGGATTGTCCGACTCGTTGGCTGAATGGTCAGCGTACTGGCCTTTGATTCAGAGGGTCCCGGGTTCGATTCCCGGCCGGGTCGGGGATTTTAATCTTCATTGGATAATACCAGTGGCCCGGGGGCTGGATGTTTGTGCTGTTCCAAACATCCCTGCAACTCACATACCACACATAACACTATCCTCCACCACAATAACACGCAGTTAACTACACATGGCCGATGCCGCCCACCCTCATCTGAGGGTCTGCCTTACAAGGGCTGCACTCGGCTAGAAATAGCCACACGAAATTATTATACCTTTAGGATTTATCCCCTGACACCATATTTCAAAAGCTTCTAACCTATTTTTGCAAGATAATTATTGTACATGTTTCACATTCATACAGTGGCACTCTACAGATGAAAATCGTCACAAACATACTTCTAATTTCTGTATTAATGTTTGAAGTGAGCAAATATATTTTGTTAAGAAAGACCTTCCTACTATCTGCTAGTCTGCATTTTATGTCCTTACTTCTGTCACCGTTAGTTATTCTGCTACCTTAGTAAAAAAATTAACCCCATTCTTTTAAGACTTAAATTCCTAGCATAATATTTCCTTCATCACCAAATTTCTTTCGGTTGAGCTTCATTAACTTTGGTTTGGATTTATCTATTTTCATCTTGTACTCCTTATCCAAGAGTGTGTCCATGCCATTTAGCTACTTCGCCAGGTCTTCTGAAAACTCAGATAATAAAATAATAATATAATGTCATACATTAATTTGAAGTTTGTCTAATGAACGTATAATCATACGTACAGCGAATAAATGTATACTGAAATATTACCCATATTTAAACACACATACAGAAGGACATACGCACATTCAAATCTCCATCATGCCATATGATTTATTTATTTATTTATTTATTTATTTATTTATTTATTTATTTATTTATTTATTTATTTATTTATTTATTTATTTATTTATTTATTTATTTATTTATTTATTTATTTATTTATTTATAGCTACAGGTGATCTTTCACTCTAATTGCAGTGGCAACACGTAGCACATTAAAACACACATCGAATGGAACGAAAACGATTACAAATATTTAAATAAATACAATCTAAGAGTAGAAACAAAAGACAAAGGTTTAAATTTATGGCAGTGAAACGAATTTTTGATTAGAAATTGAAAAATAAAGGAATTATTTTTAAAAAAATTATTTGCTTGTATATATAATGAAAACTGGGCACTCTAACACTCTGAAGTACACAACAATTTAAAGACTAAAAAACTATTGCAGATTATGACAGACTACATTTTAAATTAGTTTTAAACACATTTAAAATTCAGGTTTAAGAATTTAAAATTAATTCAAATGGTACATTATTTTATATATTAAATAAGTTCGAAACAGAACGAATTGCAAAGAACTGGAAGATTTAAAGAACTTAAAGAACGATTCGAAGCAGACCGTCATGGAGTTTTGAAATATTTTCTGCATGATATGAAACATATATAAATTAATGTTAGACTATTTGCCCTACCAATTGTACTTGCCACTTCATTTCTAAGTTCCACACATCTCATGTTTCCTAGCAGATTGCTAAGTTTGTGCTGAGTAAACTGTGAACAATAGACTCAATTAACCTTGCTGTTTTCTGTTACAAATCTTAAGAATGGATCCTCAGCAAGTTGGGTGTTGTTGTGCAGACAGCGGGAAAGAGTTCTTCAAAGTTTTTAATTAACACAGACCCAACTTCGAAAAGTAACTCCTCACAAACTGAGATTAAGTAAAGTAAATACAAGAGATTGGGACTATCAAAGATCGATATTTTGGTACAAGTTCCGTACTGCGAAGTTGTAGGTATTTCATTTGCCATTTTTGTAACTCCAAATATTCGGGATAAACTCTACGCTATAATTGTAACCATGATACTCGTGTTACCATCTTCGCGACTAATACTGCTGCCGGTAATAATAATAATAATAATAATAATAATAATAATAATAATAATAATAATAATAATAATAATAATAATAATAATAATAATAATAATAATAATAATAATAATTTACCGGGACGTACGTCTCGACGCCGTGTATTCAAAATCAGCGCCTAAATGAATTCCTATATTGGTCAAACAGTGAAACTGAAACTACACCAACTTGGAACTTTCACCAGAAGACGTCACCACTAAAATATTGAGTAATTTTGTTATTGTGAAGTTTCCTAAACTGACTGAATTTCTCCTAGTTTTGTTTGCTATACATCAAGAAGTTTGGACATTTCGCCACAGATGACACTACCAAAAAACTATGATCATGCACCCTGGTGCAAAGTGAAAGAACTTATAATTTAAAGAAGTTTTGTATTTCTATGTTTTTGTAACTGACTGATGTTCATTTATTTTTGGGTTGTCAATATTTCCTTTTCTTTCCGCTAGTTTTGAATCTGGCCAATAAAAAATTTATGTAATTAATTTTCAACCTATAACAGGCTTCTTGTTCAATTTTGAGTGTTACTTTTGAACTCAACCAATAAAATTGAGAGGGTGTGGCTAGTTTAGTCTTGAATGATCTCGAACCTTCCCTGAGGGTTTATAAACTACGACTTTTCATGTTTCTTGGCCAATTGATCGTCATCTACCTGAGTGTGGGTGTTAAGCAGGAGGCGGGCGGCCTCTTTCGTCGGCAGCTGAACATCTATAAGGTAATGGCCACATAAACTACATCTTTTTTGTTGTAGCTACCTCCGCAGATTATTCCATGGGGAAGGTCCGAATCTTTAACCATGTAACCTACGTTTCTAAAATGTAACTTTTTTCCGGCTAATGTAAATATTTCATAAAAGCTTTGACTGTAAATCGGGGATAGAGAGTGAATTACCCTCTCGAGCTCCCCTTCACCTTGGTTTGAGGTGACTACGTTTTGTAACTTTTTCTTCTGTAAGGTGTTAAAGCAATTACTTTACGAGTCTCCTCAGTAGTTTGGGAACAGCCCCTGTTTCATCGGCCTAGAGCCCTTTAGGTTTTTAAGTGTTCATTATCTTGGAGCGCTGTGTGCCTGTATTCACCTTGGGTTTGGGCCAGTTATCTAACCTGTTCTTTTCCATGAAGGCACAGTAGGTTGGGTATTAACTACCCCTGTAACAAAAAGTTCCATTTGTAAATGATGGTTTGAGAGACCAGAGTTTGATGTAATGTTCCCTTGAGTAGGCAGTGAGGAACCGAGAGCCTGTTAGCTCTTTTTCAAGTTTTGTAATTGTAAAGAGTGCCTCTGGAAAGCTAGATAGTGTAATTTTGGGAGCAAGTGCTCTTTGAATTAGGGGATTTTGGCCCTTGACTAAATTTGTTCTCATTTTTTTAACATACATACATACATTATCATTATAGACTGTTATGCCTTTCAGCGTACAGTCTGCAAGCCACTGAGAATTTACTAAACGTCGCCACAATCTTCGATTTGCAAATAGTGTTGTTGCCTCATTTAGTTCTATACCTCTTATCTTTAAATCGTTAGAAACCGAGTCTAACCATCGTCGTCTTGGTCTCCCTCTACTTCTCTTACCCTCCGTAGCAGAGTCCATTATTCTCCTAGGTAACCTATCCTCCTCCATTCGCCTCAAATGACCCCACCACCGAATCCGGTTTATGCGTACAGCTTTATCCATCGAGTTCATTCCTAAATTAGCCTTTATCGCCTCATTCCGAGTACCCTCCTGTCATTGTTCCCACCTGTTTGTACCAGCAATCATTCTTGCTACTTTCATGTCTGTTACTTCTAACTTATGAATAAGATATCCTGAGTCCACCCAGCTTTCGCTCCCGTAAAGCAAAGGTGGTCTGAAAACAGACCGATGTAAAGATGGTTTCGTATGGGAGCTCACTTCCTTCTTACAGAATACTGCTGATCGCAACTGCGAGCTCACTGCATTAGCTTTAGTACACCTTGATTGAATCTCAGTTACTATATAACCATCCTGGGAGAACATACAACCTAAATACTTGAAATTATCGACCTGTTCTAGCTTTGTATCACCAATCTGACATTCAGTTTTGTTGAATTTCTTACCTACTGACATCAATTCAGTCTTCGAGAGGCTAATTTTCATACCACACTCATTGCACCTATTTTCAAGTTCCAAGATATTAGATTGCAGGCTTTCGGCACAGGCTGCCATTAGGACCAAGTCGTCAGCATAGGCCAAACTGCTTACTACATTTGCACCTAATTGAATCCCTCCCTGCCATTTTATACCTTTCAGCAGATGATCCATGTAAACTACGAACAACAAAGGTGAAAGATTACAGCCTTGTCTAACCCCTGTAAGTACCCTGAACCAAGAACTCATTCTACCATCAATTCTCACTGAAGCCCAATTGTCAACATAAATGCCTTTGATATATTTTAATAATCTACCTTTAATTCCATAGTCCCCCAGTATAGTAAACATCTTTTCCCTCGGTACCCTGCCATATGCTTTCTCTAGATCTACAAAACATAAACACAACTGCCTATTCCTCTCGTAGCATTTTTCAATTACCTGGCGCATACTGAAAATCTGATGCTGACAGCCTCTCTGTGGTCTGAAACCACACTGGTTTTCATCCAACTTCCTCTCAACAACTGATCGCACCCTCCCTTCCAAGATTCCAGTGCATACATTGCCTGGTATACTAATCAATGAGATACGTTCATAGTTGTTGCAATCCTTACTGTTCCCTTGCTTATAGATAGTTGCAATTACTGCTTTTGTCCAATCTGAAGGTACCTTACCAACACTCCACACTAATTTTACTACTCTATGAAGCCATTTCATCCCTGCCTTCCCACTATACTTCACCATTTCAGGTCTAATTTCATCTATTCCCGCTGCCTTATGACAATGGAGTTAATTACTATCCTTTCCACTTCCTCAAGCATAATTTCACCAAATTAATTTTCCTCCTCCCCATGAGCTTGGCTGTTTGCAACACCACCATGATGATTTCCTTTTACAATGAGAAGATGTTCAAAATATTCCCTCCACCTCTCCAGTCATTCCCTGGGATCTATTATGAGTTCACCTGAATTAATCAAAACACTGTTCATTTCCTTTTCCCCTTCCTTCCTAAGATTCTTTATTACAGTCCAGAAAGGTTTCCCTGCTGCTTGACCTAGCCTTTCCAGGTTATTACCAAAATCTTCCCATGACTTCTTTTTGGATTCAACCACTATTTGTTTCGCTCTGTTTCTTTCATCTACGTACAAATCCCTGTCTGCTCGGCCCTTGTTTGGAGCCATTTCTGATAAGCCTTCGTTTTACGTTTACAGACTGGTCTCACTTCATCATTCCAGCAAGATGTTCGCCTTTTCCCATCTTTACACACAGCTGTTCCTAGGCATTCCCTTGCTGTTTCTACTACAGCATCCCTGTATGCCACCCATTCACTTTCTATATCCTGAACCTGCTTACTGTCTACTGTTCGAAACTTCTCACTAATCATATCCATGTACTTCTGTCTAATTTCCTCTTCCTGGAGATTTTCTACCCTTATTCGTTTGCAGACAGATTTCACTTTCTCTACCCTAGGCCTAGAGATACTTCGTTCACTACAGATCAGATAGGGGTCTGTATCATCGAAAAATCCCCGGAAAACTCGTACATTCCTAACAGATTTCCTGAATTCGAAGTTGGTTAAGATATAGTCTATTATGGATCTGGTACCCCTAGCCTCCCATGTGTAGTGGTGAATAGCCTTATGCTTGAAGAATGTATTCGTAACAGCTAAACCCATACTAGCACAGAAGTCCAGCAAACGCTTCCCATTCCCATTAGCTTCCATATCTTCCCCACATTTACGAATCACCCTTTCGTATCCCTCAGTTCTATTGCCAACTCTCGCATTGAAATCGCCCATTAGCACTATTCTATCCTTGCTGTTGACCCTCACCACGATGTCACTCAATGCTTCATTAAACTTGTCAACTTCATCCTCATCTGCACCCTCACATGGTGAATACACGGACACATTTCTAGTCCTAATTCCTCCAACTGACAAATCTACCCACATCATTCGCTCATTTACGTGCCTAACAGAAACTATGTTGCGTGCAATGGTATTCCTGATAAAGAGCCCTACCCCAGACTCTGCCCTTCTTTGTTTTCTTTTTTTCTTTTGCTTTACGTCGCACTGACACAGATAGGGCTTATGGCGACGATGGGATAGGAAAGGCCTAGGAGTTGGAAGGAAGCGGCCGTGGCCTTAATTATGGTACAGCCCCGGCATTTGCCTGGTGTGAAAATGGGAAACCACGGAAAACCATCTTCAAGGCTGCCGACACTGGGACTCGAACCCACTATCTCCCGATTACTGGATACTGGCCGCACTTAAGCGACTGCAGCTATCGAGCTCGGTATTTTTTTTCCTTGTAAATTTGAGCTGGGAACTCAGGAGTTGTAAAGCGAGGTGCTTGAAGGCCAGGATCGGTAAAGTTCACTAGTCTTGTATTTTCCTTGACTTGTTTCAAAATTGTCATTTAACATGATGTTTCATTGTTATGAAAAATTGTTAAGTTTGAAGAGCTAAAAATATAAATTTCAGTTTAAGTTTTAAATTAATTTTGATATTGTAGATAGACTCATTCACCCCGGCACCTTCTTTAACCTCTTTCCACTCCACGGGTAACCTCGTAATAATAATAATAATAATAATAATAATAATAATAATAATAATAATAATAATAATAATAATAAATCATGTCCTGTGCAACCAGGTGTATCCATTTTGACTTGACGCCATTTAGGCTGCCTGTGTGTCAATTTTGACTTTCTGTTTTACTCTACTAGATGGCCGAATAAAATGAACCTGTGTTCAATTATCTATGACTGAGTTTTGATTAATTTTTCCGGGTAAACCCCAAATTTATCATCAGAGAACTTTAACACACCGGCAACGCATTGCATGGTGTGTCGAGCTGACTCTTTTTCGATCTCCTAAAATCCAGATTTCTCTGACGGAGTTGAACCCACGATATTGGGATTCGCAGGCCGACGTACTACCACTGTTCCATAGAGGAAGCTATTTTCTCTATAGTAATAAATTGTAGACAAATTACACCCTTAGAGGTTTCAATAGTTGTAAACAACCATCCTCAGTCCGTTTCGTACCTGGTTCATTTTTATCGTCAGTACGATTCAGAAAGCACTTATGTTGTTCTCACGAGGCTGAAAGAGCCGCTCTCCAGTCTTTACTCCAGATTGGAAATTCCTAGACGGCCTTCATTAGTTAAGTGTCAGCTTTAGGATACTAGGATTGCAGGTTCAAACCGGCCATAGGAAGTCGGATTTTAGTAAGTGGAAGAAAGTCTGTTCGACACTCCAAATCGTACGAGATCGGCAGGTAAGTGATCTCTGGTGACACGCTTGGTGTTTACCCGGCAACATTAATGAAAATGTGGTGCTGATGATTATTGTTTTAAGAGGAAGTACAACTGTGCAACGTTCCTCTATCACACTAATCCATTGGAAGAGGTCCGGCAATTCAACAAATGGAGGTATCGACAAAAGTCAGGGAAGGGGCACGAGTTAGTGAAAATCAATTATTCCCTCAGTATCGCAAAATCTAATGCCGTCGGGGTCGGAAAGGAACAAGTGTTGACGAAGGGAGGTCAGATAGAAAAGATAAACACGAGGATACTGTTACAAATAAGTAGAAGCAATGAATAGCTCGACTAGGGAACCGATGGTCGTTAATCTATGTTAGGTCCCCATTTCGGCAGGGAATACCGTGGATATTATTATTATTATTATTATTATTATTATTATTATTATTATTATTATTATTATTATTATTATTATTATTATTATTATTATTATTATTATTATTATTATTATTATTATTATACCGCTTTTCCCATACTTGTGATGTCACGGGTGCGATCTGTGCCGAACATGCAGATTTGGCCCTGTTTTCCGGCCGGATTCCCTTTCCTGACGCCAACTCTATGTGGAGGGATGTAATCACCATTATCTGTTTCTGTAGTGGTTGGTAGTGCGGTGTGTTGTCTGAGTATGAAGGGGAAAATGTTGGTACGAACACCCAGTTCCGGAGCCAGGAGAATCACTGTCGCGATTAAAATCCCCGACTCGGCCGGAGGTCGAATCCGGTACGCTGTGAACCGAAGGTCTCAACGCTGATCATTCAGATTTTTTTCGGCCATCTGTGGAGCACGTTTTAAAAACATTGCAGTACTTTTAGTCTTCTCTGCCTTCACTTTCTGCCAGTACCTTTTCAAACTTTCTCCTACTTCCCTCTTCTGCTCTTCTGTACAGGACCTCCCTTATTTTTAGTACTGTGTCCCCAGTGTCCTGGAAACCACTGAAATTTTTGACTAGTTGCCTAAATAATTTTCTGCCCATGATATCATTTTCCGGAACCCCCATCTTCGTCATGTCCACCCTCACTCCACGTAACTACTTCAGCTTTGA
This sequence comes from Anabrus simplex, assembly GCF_040414725.1. Lineage (NCBI taxonomy): Eukaryota > Metazoa > Arthropoda > Insecta > Orthoptera > Tettigoniidae > Anabrus > Anabrus simplex. Next base: position 36,951,664 of record NC_090270.1, on the reverse strand, counting down.
CTTCCTCTTCTGAAGAATTCAAAGATTCTCTTCGTTAGTCTATTACTGTCAATTCTTATTATTATTATCGAAATATTAAAAGATATTACTAAAAACATATTTGGCAAATCCGTTCGTCCATCCTAATGGGCCGATTTGCTTCATATTTGTTTTATTCTCTACAAAATTACCTGCCGGTGAATCATGAGACATTGATAGTCCTGTATGATCAGTCAACTTCGAGTAATCATAAAATCCAAATCATTAAATGATTGCGCCAATAACTGCAGGCGAATGTTTGCCCTAAACCGCAATATATTCTGTACTGAACAAGTTGCTAAGCACCGAGCTCGATAGCTGCAGTCGCTTAAGTGCGGCCATTATCCAGTTATCGGGAGATAATTGTTTCGAACCCCACCGCCGGCAGCCCTGAAGGTGATTTTCCGTGGTTTCCCATTTTCACACCAGGCAAATTCTGGGGATGTACCTTAACTAAGGTCACGTCCACTTCCTTCCACTTCCTAAGCCTTTCCTATCCCATCGTCGCCGTAGGACATATCTGTGTAGGTGCGACGTAAAGCAAATAGCAGGTTGTTAAGCGACTGATATATGCGATTTTCATCCTTAGTAATTTCATTGCATGCAGCCATGTTTGATTACTACCTGTCAAGCCACGGAGTATACACTTCCTGTGATAACGGAAGAATACTATTACCTTCTAAATAATATTTGATTATCTAACCTTTCCCACCTTCCAATTATATTCAACAGATGGCAGAGCGTTTCTAATAACTTACATGCTGCTAAGAGAAAAAAGTCTACGTACAAACAGACCCCATCCTGACATATGCCTTAGACATTATCTGGGAACACCTATCGAAGGATAATCTAGGTACATTAGAAAGAGAAAAGGCCATATGTTTTAAAAAAGTGCCTGGCAAAAAAAAAGCTCCTTCGAGACCAACCTAGAAGACGACCGTTCTATATATAGAACATGGATGGCAAACCTTTCCCGACTAGTGTGTCAAATAAGCTCGTGTTTTTATTTCTTACTCTCCAGTGTACCATCGGTTATTTTCCTTTAAAAATCATCATGAAAACCTCCTCCTTTACTTATGGGGACACTATAGTGAAATTTCTAACTTCTACATTTTTGAATGAATATTTTCCATATTTATTCTGGGGTGTAACTCCTCAGATATAGCAATGCAACCAACTTTCAATATTGTACCTATACAACTTTTTGAGTAGGATTTTTTTAGTTTATTTTTACCAGCATTGTTAAAAAAGTCCCTTGCATCACAACATTTTTCCATTCGGCACCAAATTTGCACAAATATGCTGTATAGTTATGCCAACAAACATCAGTATCACAGTTTGTTGTCTGAGAAATACATTGGCCTGTAGAATTTTTTAAATTGTAATATTTAATTTTTCAAAAAAAAATATGTGTATACACAAAATTTGGTAGGTCACAAAAAAATTTAATCACCTTAAACATAAAATGCACACTGACATTTATGCACCAACTATCTAGCTATTACTGTGTAAAACTGCACCTATATCAGACAAAAATTTCATGATAAGGGATTATTTTTGTGAAAGAAATCATGAAGATTTTGCTACGCCATAGAATGCAAAATAAAAATCTATGCAACTTCACTCACTTTAGAACTGTCCAGCACAATAAGTATGCCCTTCAGACTTCTTTCTTCTCTCCTCCAGTGATATTTTCATCAACTTATTATTTTTGCTTAACTCTTTGCTTTCATCTGAGCTCCTTCCCCTGTTTTTCTGTAAGCGCCTTTGGTCTCGCTGGTGACTGATGTCCACAGCAGAAGTTGGTACTGGTTTTCCTCTGATGGACTGAAGGACATGAATTGTTCTAACACAGCCATAGTGAACTCACTTACAGCACTCACAATACCAAGCTGAAGTTTATTCCTAGTAACAAATACTTCATTTGGACATTTATTCCAAAGAACACTTTGAAGGCTCTCGTTTGGATTTTGTGTCTTCCCTTTTGTGCACCTTTGTAGCAGTGCATCTGATGCAAGTCTCTGATATGTTGGCATTATTTAAACTGCATCATACAGAATACCACATCTGCTACGGAATGCTTAGATTACATTTGAAATCGAAATGAGAGAGACGTAAGAAAGGGAAAGCAGCAACTGGAGGGGCGTGTCCAGTGGAGCACGAGACAGTTAATGCTAGCGCAGCGCCATTTAAATGAGGCGTTGTAGGTTTTAAAATGGCGGCATTTAAAAAATAAAAGCATTTTTCGAAAGAAAACACATCAGGGTACTTTTTTAGAGTTCTAACCCCAATTTTGATATTTTTCTCGAAATTCATTAAGTTTCACTATAGTGTCCCCTTAATTTTTCATAATTTTACTTTGCAAACATCAGTGAGAATTTCGTTTTAAAAACAGGTGAATTTTAAGAATAAAATATATTTCTTTGAAGTAATGAAAACTAGCGACGAGGGTTGGAATTGTGCCGCACTCATTTGATTAATGACTGGCAGATGAAATGAAATGATAATGGAGAGTGTTGCTGGAATGAAAGATGACAGGGAAAACCGGAGTACCCGGTGAAAATCCTGTCCCGCCTCCGCTTTGTCCTACACAAATCTAACATGCAGTGACGAGGAGTTGAACCCCGGAACTTAGTGGTGAGAGGCCGGCGCGCTGCCGCCTGAGCCACCGAGGCTGTGCTTTAACCTAATCAAATTTGTGAAATATATGGTCATAGAATTAATTGTGACATACTTCTTTTTTTAAACGTAATAATAATGTGTCAGCATGTTACTTCAAGCAAAACAAAAACACATCAAAAATGACACAGTTCAAAAACTCCAAAATTTCCACGTGGTGACATCTTCTGAGAAAGCCGAAAATTAATACCGTAGATAAAGTTCAGACTTCCTCCAGCAGAGGAGTTTCAACTGGCGCAAATTTTAAATTAGCGGCGTGGAGGTGTACCGCCCGGTACAATTATTATTATTATTATTATTATTATTATTATTATTATTATTATTATTATTATTATTATTATTATTATTATTATTAATATTATTATTATTATTTCGAATGGGCCACCAGGGGACCACGTGCCAATTTCAATTCCTTCTTCTTTGTTCTTTCCTTTTCTTCCAGTACGCTTTCATCTGTTCACTATATTTCTTCTTTCTGTCTTCAGACCACTTTGAACCAGTCTTTTTACTTTCCTACCTTGGAATCCTTCTATTTTCAATACTTTTTCCCGAAAGCCTTCTCTATTATTTATTTCTTCTGTTGTTATATTGTTTTTTTCTAAATCCTTTCTTACTTCATTGACCCAGCTTGTCGTTGATTTCTTACCCCACAAATATCTGAAAATCTTACTGGTTAATTTACTATCTTGCATTCGATATAAATGTCCAAAAAACATAAGTCTCCTTTTCCTCATTACATCTGATATATTTTCTATTTTTTGATATATTTCAGCATTACTTCGTAATTTCCAACCTTCTGCTGTGTTTTGTGGGCCTAATATTTTCCTCATGATTCGCCTTTCTAGTATTTCTAGTTTATCTAAATTATAGTTTATTGCCAGACATTCGCTTGCATATAGGCATTCTGGCTTACTACTGTGTTGTAATGTCTTATTTTTGCATTTTTGGATAGGCATCTTTCATTGTAGATATCTTTGGTGACACCATAAGCTCTCTCCATTTTATGTACCCTCTCCTCTACTGCAGATTTTTCTAAACCATTTTCTTGGATTATTTCCCCTAGATATTTGAATGTTTTACCCTCTCTATTTGGCCAATATCTGTTTTCAGAAATTTTGGTGCATCCCAAATATTTGTTAAAAATTTTGTTTTTTCTGCAGAAATTCTTAAGCCAGTTCTGCTGGCGATTCTTTCCAAGACATTTACTTGGGTTATTATTATTATTATTATTATTATTATTATTATTATTATTATTATTATTATTATTATTATTATTATTACACTGGCTGCGAGTAGAACTCAGGGCTCCAGGTGAAATACAGTACCCGTACAGCACGGGGATGGCCTAATTTTCTAATCTGCCAGCGCATATTCAGACGACAGGTGGAAAGGAGTGTGATGTACTGTACAGAGTGGAGACAGCCATCACGGCAGTAAATGGTATGCTAAATAATACTTTATCTTTCGGCAGAGCTCAACGTGGACGACATACGAGCACCGCGGGGCGGTACCACGTATGAGTTTCACTTGGAGTTGATTTACAAGCGCTCGAAGAATTCTTGATTTCCGCAGGATGAGTCACGACCGCATAGGGATCGTTGTTTGTCTCCGCTCTCTCAATGATGCAGGACCCCGGAGAAACATTGCCGGAGGCCACAAAAACAGACGACAGCCGTGTTCCCTCACCTGAATAACTTCTCGGATGACTGTCACTGCAGTCGGATGTACAGGTATGAGATATGTGTAGCTTTAGGCGACATTTCAAGCTTTGTGAAGGATTTCACTGTGCAAATAAACAAATAATACTGCACGTCAGGAAGATAAACTTCCACTCTCAATATACATATTCACTGAGTAATCAGTTTAGACTCCGGATTTTTAGGCAAAAATAGGTTGGAATGGGAACTAAGTTATTAGGAAATATCTCCTAGCCCAGGGCTTTCCAGATTTGAAGAGTTCGAGAGCCATATTAGAAACCTTTAGCCTGATTGCGGGTGGCGCTTTAATAATAGGCCAAGTTTTATTAAATTCCGCAAATAGATCAGAAGAACCAGACTGAAATAACGTGCATAGTTCAACTGAAATGAAGGTTTAATAATTTCGATTGCTTCAAAACACTATTTTACAATTGCAGTGAAATTAAGAATAAACACTAATATACATTTTTTTTTGCTAGTTGCTTTACGTCGCACCGACACAGATAGGTCTTATGGCGACGATGGGACAGGGAAGGGCTAGGAGTGGGAAGGTAGCGGCCGTGGCCTTAATTAAAGTACAGACCCAGCATTTGCCTGGTGTGAAAATGGGAAACCACAGAAAACCATTTTCAGGACCGCCGACAGTGGCACTAATATACCCAGAACATGTGAATTTGGAAGAACAGCACCTAACAATGTCGGTTCATTTGAATTAATATTTGACATACGACGAAAAAGGAACAAAAAAACCTAAAAACAAACTGATTTTTTTTACAAGTTGCTTTACGTCGCGCCGGCACAGATAGATCTTGTGGCGACGACGGGGCAGGAAGGGGATAGGAGTGGGAAGGAATCGGTCTTAATTAAGGTAATTAACGAATAAGCTCCATTCTATATTTCTTGGTACAAATGAGTGAGTCAGGTCGGGGACCTCCCTGCCGGCAGGAGGGCACGCCACGACCTCTTCTTGTATTTCACTTTTCTGTGATGCGAAACTAGAACATTCCCATTCTGCCGGACAGGATGGCTCAGACGGTTGGGGCACTGGCGTTCTAACCCCAACTTGCCAGGTTCGTTTCCGGCTCAGTCTCATGGTTTTTGAAGGTGTTCGCATTGGACAGCCTCCTGTCGGTAGATTTACTGACATTTAAAATATTCCCTGTGAGACTAATTTCCGACACCTCGGCGTCTCCGAAAACGGAAAAAAAAGGTACTGGGACGTAAAGCCAATAACAATATTACTATAATTACGTTCCTATTCTGAACGCACCCCGTAGGTACTAGAACTTCAACTACAGGTATTTAAAACCAAACTCGCCGCGAGCAAGAGAAGTATTGTTGGGGTGTTGGTCGTAGTTGCCTTGTGTCGTTGTTAGTGGTTGGTATCGAGTTGTGTTGTGTGGCAGAGTTATGTGTGTTTATTACTTCACTGTGTGGAGCAGTGTGAGTTAACTCTGCAGGTTACCGGTTTTGTCTGTAGTCGAGCCAAGTGAATAGGCGTCGTGCGTTGTGACTACCAACGCTCGTGTCTGTATTGAAGCTGCTGAGTGAACTAGCTGGTGCGCGTGAACCCAAGAGAAAGACGAGACCTGTCAATCAATTATGGAAGGATCCCCCATTCCAGGTAAATACCAGCCTGCCGGAGACCCACTGTAAAGAAAAGCGACGTTTGTAAATTACTACTATTTAGTGAAGGTTGTCATGCATTGTCAAGTATCATGTGTGTGTGTGCTAATTGGGTCATCCTAGATTAAATTAGTCAAACTTTCCGTAACACTTGCAATAAATAACCTGCAATAACTTTCCCCTAATCCCATCAATGCGAATAAACTCTTAAAAGCCGGGCTGAGTGGCTCAGACGGTTAAGGCGCTGGACTTCTTACCCCAACTTGGCAGGTTCGATCCTGGTTCAGTCCGGTGGTATTTGAAGGTGCTCAAATACGACAGCCCCGTGTCGGTAGATTTACTGGCACGTAAAAGAACTCCTACGGGACTAAATTCCCGCACCTCAGCGTCTCCGAAGACCTTAAAAAGTAGTTAGTGGGACATAAAACAAATAACATTATTATTATTATTATTAAACTCTTAAAACCCTCCTTTACGTAATCTATTCCATTAAATGGAAAGCACACTAGGTCCAGCATCGCTTTAATGGACAAGCAATAGATTCACGTCTAGAGAATTTTCAGCCTCACTAAACATTTCCGTCCCATTTGTCATAGAGCCAATATTCTTTGATTTCTAACGGGTTTACTTTTCGTCAAATCGCCCACGTGACTGATGGAAGCGATAAGAATTTGTCTTTATTCGTGTTAACTAACCCTAGTGGTCCCTGTTCACACCCAGCCTACTTTTTGTGATGAGTCTGGGAGGAGAGACAATCCATCAACGTCGTCCTCGGCGCAAATAGTAGCCAAGGATCGTTAGAGTCCTCAGTTCGAGTGCCATTTAAAGTTACGTCAACAAAAACAGAAGCCTAAGTAATGGGTGCTGAGGGTCTGATTGATACATTCTTAAATCTATTCCTTGGGGAATTATAGACATAGGGAGGAGATTAACTCTCTTGGACTTCAACGAAGTATTGTACTTAGCTGTGAATTAGATCTTTACCATGGAAGAGTAATTTACTGCTGTTCTAAAACAATTCCTACTCAATTTCTAACATTGTGAAATAGACAGCCTTAACAGTACAAATATACATTTCTTCACATATCATCTATCATTCACGTGCTGGTTGTCCAAGAGCGTCAAGCTAAAGAACTCTAAGGGAGGCCATTCACCAATATTATTATTATTATTATTATTATTATTATTATTATTATTATTATTATTATTATTATTATTATTATTATTATTATAAGCGAATGGACCACTAAGGATCACGCTACAACTTCATTTCTTTCTCTTCGTGTGGAGTTTTCTCTGTGTCCAAAACTCCTTCATGCGTTCGCTGGCCTGCTTCCGTTGTTCATCTGTCCAGGCTCCTCCTGTCTTCTTAGTTATTTCTGCGGCTTGAAAACCTTCCAAATTCTTCAGTGTGCTCCTAAACGTATTTTTTCTAACAGCTGGTCTTCCAAGATGCTTAACCTTTCCATATCCTTCTTCGTTTCCTTAATCCATGCTGCAGTGGTCTTTTTTCTCAAGAAGTAATCAAATATCTGTTTGGTAAGTCTGTTTACGTTCATTCTGTACGGATGTTATCGTTATTAACCATCCAGCCATAAATTTGATGCGAAATAGTTCCCTCTGTATTTAGTTTTGTTATTACGTAATCATTCCGAAGTCAGTGCATGCATAGAATTTCCCTCCCAGAGTGCAAGGTGAACAATTCAGTTGACTTACCACTTCGAATTTTTTTTTCCAAAAACAGTTCCAAATAAGTTGTTTCATTCATTTATTGATGTTTTAAAATGAATTTACCGGACAGGACATAAACGAATAAGGACAACGTTATTTTAATATATATTGAACAAAAACCATTCGTGCAGTAATCGTCAATGAACAAAGGTTAATAAATGGAACAAAAAATACGTATCTGACATGTTACTTATTTCTTCTTCTTGATTCGAATGGGCCTACATTGTATCACGCTTGTTCAGATGTTGGGATTTGATCTGTGCACAGTATTCTTGCATTTTCTGACGCTGTAACACCCTTTTTTCATCTGTCCAGGGGATACATTTCTTCCGGGGTTTCCCTGAAATCCATGGATTTCTTTCAGAGTACGTCATATAGACGGTCTACCTTGATGATCTGATATTCCCAGTTCTTTAATATCCTCCTCAGTTTCTGTCAGCCAAGTGGTACGGATCTTCCTATTCTGCCAGAAAATGAACACGCGATTGGCCAGTCTTTCGGGAGGTAATCTTACAATATGGCCATTGAAAGCTACTCTCCTTTACCTAGCACAATCAGAGAGCCTCTCGATATATTCGTAGAGCTCGGAATTGTGCCATCTATGGAATTCTTCATTTTTCTTAACCGGACCTAAGATCGTCCTGAGAATTCTCCTCTCTCTGACTACCAGTTTTTCGATCAGACCTCTTCGGTTCAATGAAAAATACTCCGAGGTATACTGAGATTCTGTGACGTGTAGTGCTTCAGTTTCAGATTGCGTGAAGTGATTGTGATTGCGTTATTGTTATAAGTGTTCTTTGTTTGTTGATATGTCAGTTCCAGCTTGTTGACTCATGATCTTTCTAATAAGTTGGGCTTAATTCATTCGCCGAGATACTGTCATTAGTTAATTAATTTATTTATTTATTTTTGTTTCATTTTCCCTTAATTATTCATTATGATTATCTATCTCCACATAAATTACAATAATAAACACTGTAGTCTAACTACACTTCTCTTTGCCAGGGAGTAAGTCAAGTTATATCGGGTCCTCATAATACAAATCACTGATTTAATTTTCAACAATTAGCAGGGGTAGCGTGCCTGCCTCTTACCCGGAGGCCCCGGGTTCGATTCCCGGCCAGGTCAGGGATTTACCTGGACCTGAGAGCTGGTTCGAGGTCCACTCAGCCTACGTGATTAGAATTGAGGTGCTCTCTGACGGTGAGATAGCGGCCCCGGTCTAGAAAGCCAGGAATAACGGCCGAGAGAATTCGTCTTGCTGACCACACTACACCTCGTAATCTTCAGGCCTTCGGGCTGAGCAGCGGTCGCTTGGTAGGCCAAGGCCCTTCGAGGTCTGTAGTGCCATGGGGTTTGGTTTCTGGTTTGTTGGTTTTGAAAACACATTTTTCTGAAATATGTTGTTGTAGGCCTATTCATTTCAAACCCTTTACAATTAATACTGCCTCTGTTTTTAAAACTTAGAATTATGTCCTGAAAATCAACTACTTTCGACTTATACACTTTAGCCCTGGCACTGAATAATTAGAGGACTACAGTTAATGTATTTAAATATGAGTATTATTACTTCCATCAGCCTAATTAGTTATTCGCAGGTTATGTTGCGCATCGTCAGTTAATTCTACTTACACTCGGATCTCCACGTATAGTCCAGATAGGCCGACTCAATCATTTCCACGTACAGTCTCACTCGCTCAGAATCACGTAAGCCCCTCCCAAGCATATAGGATCATTTACACAAATATGAAAATTACGTTATTCATCGAATATACATCCATTTTACACGGTCAACTCTAAAATCTTCCTGAAGAAGAGCAGGTACACCTCGTGTAGATGGGATCGGTAACCCTATCTGTTGTTCTCTTCCGACCTCGACTATATCAGGTCTGTGAGTATTTCATGTTCCTGCCCTTCGCCGATACCTTCATGTTTCTATGAGTCAGACATCTTCTACTTGTACATCTCCTCAGTACTGATAATACAATAATACAATAATCACCGCCGACATCACAACATCACGCACAGTACAGTTATGCTTCGTGGTACATTAAAATATCCAATGCCACATTAGGCTTTTTCAATCGTGAAATACCAGCGCTTATTCCTAGTGAAGTAGCAGGCTCGTGAGTTCGATTACCACACCTCCCCAAGACAATAGCGGCTAGTCCGCCGTTCAGACTCAGGTTATCCATATCCTCGTCGGAGAATTGGAGATGACACTCGTACTGAGATTTTATCTTATTCCCTTTGCCAGTGGGTGAATTAGGTATAAATATTATCAAATATAGATTAACAATTGAAAGGAGAAGAGTAATGATGAACATTTTACTGAAAATGACAGTTCAAATCAAATTATAATCACTTTATTTGCAAATGAGGTGTCTACCTCGGTGGCAAATGATTCGCAAAAATACATTATTATCAAGCACTAAATTTTCAATTAAAAAGAAGTTTTCCTAAAATATGCTACAAAATTTTCACTTACAATGTTTCTATTAAACAAAGAGCTCATCCTTATTAAATTTATATTACCGTATATAAAATAATCTACTCATAATATCTTATGCACTTACATACATAATCAACTCATACAGAGTATGTAGTTATCACTTCAAATAGTACTGTACAACAGCGATAAGATGTTTTCCCCATTTTGGTACCTAAAATGCCTAATGACCTGCTGCGTCTTAACCACAGCCCATTCTGCCACCGCTTTTCAGAGTTCCCGAAGAGTCTTCACAGCTACCATAGCGGTACCAGCGCCGTCGAAGTCCGCACTGTACTTTACTCCAAAAGGTAATCCCCTACTTTGGCTTTTAAATATTCATAGACAAGGGGATAGCATTAATTTATTCTCAAAAAATCTTTATAACTTATACAATAACATGCACAAGTAGAATGCCCTCTAACATTTCTTCTCTCTGTTGCTGTTATTCCTTTCTTGAATATCTGTACAGATTTTGTAGAAACACTTCCCCTGGTAAACTGTTCCACTCGTTCACACCCTTCTCAAGGAATAAACATTTACCCCAATCGCTTCTCCTAAAATTCTGTCTAACCCGCGAGTGGTCGCTAGCCAAAATGTAACGCGAGTGGTCGCGCGTGAGACTTTCTCTCACATTAAAATAAATGTGACATTTTGCACAGTTTTTTGGAGCGTAAGGCTGAAATTTACCACTGAAATCAAACGCAAGTTCTATCTTATATATTTTAGATAAAAATGAAATAAAGAAAATGAAATGGCGTATGGCTTTTATCGCCGGGAGTGTCCGAGGACAAGTTCGGCTCGCCAGGTGCAGGTTTTTGATTTGACTCTCGTAGGCGACCTGCGCATTGTGATGAGGATGAAATGATGATGAAGACACACATACACTCAGCCCCCGTGCTAGTGAAATTAACCAATTATTGTTAAAATTCCCGACCCTGCCGGGAATCGAACCCGGGACCCCTGTGACCAAAGGCCAGCACGCTAAGCATTTAGCCATGGAGCCGAACATAAATATGAAATGATTAGCTGTTTATTAAAGACACAAATTGCTACTTAAAATAACATATGCAATGTACATCAAAACAACTTCCGTCCTGGAGTTGTAAGAAATTAAAATTTCACACATGCATTATATATAGTAACATTTACGTCATAAGCAAGGTTTCTGAACACAATAACATTTTCAAAAACAAGAAGTGCTCATAATACAAATACTAACGCTTACAACAGGAGTAAGTTTTCCGCTCCACTTCAACATAACACCAACGCCATTGGTCGCGCGATGAGAGAAACTCTCACACAGCGCGCACGTATATATAGGAACCTTTTGTTCTGACTAGGGGACGGGATGCTTACCCTTCAAAAGTGAATCGCTCTACTCACGACAGTTATAAACTCAGATAGAAGAGGGAACAGTCACCTCCCTTTCATCACTGTGAAGTAATATCACAATAAAAAATAATGTGAGAGAATATCTCATATAGGGACCACTCGTGGGCTAATTTTATACTTGTGGTCAGCCCTGCCGATATAATTATTTTCCAACTGAAGACACTCACGGATACCCACCTCCCCATTCTTCCTATCCTGTATGGGTTCTATATAATCCTACAAGTCTAATTTTCTCCATTCTCGTACTTAAAGCAGCCCACCCGAGTTTCTCTAACATTTCTGGTACACTACTTTTCCTTCTGAAATCCCATTACACATATTGCTGTTTTTCTCTGCATACCATCTATTTCTTTTATAGGGTATTCCTCGTGAGGATCCCAAACAATTTTTGCATGATCCAATAATGGACAAATCATACTTAAGTTATTTTTCTTTGAATTCTTTGTTGTGAAAATGAAATAAATTATAGAATGTAAAAAATATCAAATAGAGAACGTGTTGCCTTGAGACATGGACAGTTAAGACAGCTGACAGAAAGAAGATTGAAGCACTAAAAATGTCGGTGTATCGCCGAAACCTACGCATGTCTTGGACGGGACACCGAAACAAGGCTTCAGTTCTTGAGGAGATCGGAGTCAAGGAGAGGCTCATGGAGAAGATCAACCGAGCATTCTTGAGATACTTTACCTATATTTTAAGTGGAAGGAAGCCCTGGAGAAGATGGTAGTGGAAAAGAGGATACGAGGAGGGAAACCTCGGGGATATGGGTCGATCGGATAAGGACACTGGTTGGAAAGTCTTTGTTCGAGGCTTTGCAACTGGCCAAAGTTCGATCAGCATGGTTAATATTTTAAATACTAGTGACATTTCACCACTCCCTGTCAAGGTTAAAAAAAGGGAAGAGAATGTATGATTACCGGTACTAGAGTGATATCGTATCACAGAGTGATTTATTTATTTATTTACTTGATTTGTTAAAAAAGTGAGTAGAAAGCTTCCATGACTTTAATTAAGGTACATCTCCTCGCTGGTGTGAAACTGGGAAACCACGGAAAACCATCTTCAAGCCCACTATCTCCAGAATTCAATCAAACCCGTTCAAAAAGTGGTTCTTAAACCTCCTGTTTAGGGAACTAAGAACCAGCGGAATATTGAAACACAGAAGAGCAATAGTATGATAACTGTAATGATATCATTTTACTGGCAAACGTAACAAAAACATTACATGGCAATACATAATTAACATGTGTAGAAATCCAGTAAGTGTATAAGGAAATTACCTAAATAGAAGGAATAATAGAAGATCCTAAGTTTGAAGGAATTGTGTAATACTGTGAGAAATACAGGAAACTAAAGGTAAAAAAGTGGAGATTGGTGGGAGTATGATCGGATAAGAACTGTAGTTAAAAGGGGAATATTTTCGCTAAAATAAATTATACCTATGACAAAAATGTATGATGGAAATAATGGCGGGTAACTGCTGTATTTATGAACGGACAACTGTGATAAGAAGCAGCATGATTTCCCTTAAAATGTGCACATACATTATTATCACGTCATACAGCTCGAATTCTGTAATATGGTGATATTCAGCACCACATCTATTGCAACGTTTGGGCTGGGAACGAAAAGGGTTTTATGGTTAAACTCTAAGTAATTAGTACACTGGAAAATAATGATGAAAGGAAATGAGGGGGCCTTTCTTCGGAGGTGGTTTAGGATTTGAAGGAGAATTAATATCCGCAAGAGTGGTAAACAGAAGTATTATTTTGAAGATATAGTACAATATAATTAACCATGTCGTATACTGTGGTAGAAAATTAAGTTTGTGGTATGTTATTTAGGGCAGATTGTTCAATCAGTTGGACATGGATTTAAGGTGGAAGTAGGTAAACGTTATCCTTCATTATGCGTGTAATGTGATTTTTTGTAATTCTGGAGACTTATTTAAGGAAATACCGGTGGCGTATCTGTTATAATTTGTCATTAGTATACAACTTCTTTGATTTCATAATGAGGAAGACCTGAGTTGTTTTACATGTATTGAAGCGAAACTTGACCACTTGAAAGATTATTTTTCTGGATATCGCATAAATTTATGGAAGGTAAGAATTGGTGTACTATCATCCCAGTGATTATAAATTAATAGTGATGTTTCAGGAAGGGAATAGTTTTAGTTACATTTGTAAAGATTAAATCTCCGTTCTCTGCGGAGTATGAATACCTCGAGCAGAGTGTTGGGTACATCAGACGCCTTGAAGGATAATAATGTAATATATTCGAAGCGTCAGTAAAGTGAACGTTTAGAGATTAGGACAATGCGATTTTCCAGCCTGGGGAAAGCCGTAATAGCAGACCATGGAATATTCTAACCAGTGCTCATGAAGTAAGAGGCAGTTTCCGAAGACGAACGAACAAAATTGGTGGAAATAATTTGTACAATATTTTATTACCCTCAGAGCCAATTACTGTAGTAGATTTGTTCCATGTGCACAAACCACAAAAGTAATTAGTGCTGTAAGGTAAATCTGAGGAATTTCCTTTTCACATCTTCCTTTTCTAACGTTACGTACTATCCCCAACTCACCTGTCTGAAGTATTCTATAGGGATTTTTGGTCGTTTAAAATGGAATTTCCATTTCTCCTCTCCCTGCCTCGGCGAGCGTCCATCTGGGGTGAAGAATGCACTATTAACGTGGAGTGAGGCCACACCTCTACTATTTTCTCTTAAAGTTACGTGTTTTAACATGACCTCAGTGAGCGGACCCGATACGAACACACCCTCAAAACATCGCAGTTCCATCTCCGGCTTGAACCAGGCCTTGCATACATCCAGAATGAAATGCTTTATTTGGTCTTCGATACACTCGACGACGCGCGTCATTGGAATACAGGCAAACATTTTGTCAGACTACATTACGTTCCAATGATCAATGAGCTACTGTCCACATTCGATGATTTCTAGCCCGCAGCAATGGCCTCTTGCAAGGTGACCGCCAAATGTTCATTGCATGCTGTTCCCGTCGCAATGTTGCAGCAATTCCTGTCGGGTTTGGAAGCGATTTTTATTCACAAAACGCGAAACACTTCTCCAGTCCCTCTCAGTCAGGATATTTTTCCGACCACAATTCTGACATCGTGATCCATGGCAACGTGTAGTACACCACTGCTTGTAGTCACGTTGAACAGGTCCGCTACGAAACAACAACAAATCCAGCAACTTCACGTACTATGGGCACGGCCAAACACGATTGCACCCCTTTTGCCTCTCTGTCACATTTTTACATCTAGCCATGTTGACGTAGAGTGTTCGTTTGAAACATCAAAGTCTCACTGATCGTTACTGCCATTTGCTCACGTAGAGGCCGTGCGCGTGCGGTTGAGCACCGGATACGTTCGCTGCGCCATCTGCACAGGTTTAACTATTTTATTGTCCGGTGAGCTCCAGAAGATCTGGAACAATTTCTGAATGGTGTGTACACAGTATTGGAAGAGGAGTACAGGGTGAAAATAAAAATGCAAAATAATAGAATGCAGCCGAAGTGATGCAGGAAATATTAGATTAGGAAATAAAGGCTTAAATAAATTAGATCAATATTTGTCTTGGGTAGTAGAATAGATAGTAGAAGGCCTTCCTTGAGAAAAGAAACTCGCTCACTTTGATCATTGATATAGGAATCAGTAAGATGTTTTTAAAGTACTTCGTTCAGAGTGCGGCTATGTTATGAAAGAGAAACATGGGAAATAACTAGCTCGGAAAGAGACAGAAGCCTTTGAAATATGGTGTTACAGAAAAATACCTTCAGTGAGATGAGTGGATCGAATCACGAATGAACGGGCACTGAATCGAATTGGTGTGAGAAGATCGATTGGACAGAATTTGACCTGAAGATGTGGTATGATGATGGGGCACATATTAAGACACTCAGGAATTGTTCAGTTAGTTTTTGAGAGAAATGTAGTCAGTAATAACGGCAGGGTGGATCAGTGAAGGAATATGACAAAGGAAATAGAGTAGATGTTGTAGTAGTTACATAGCGGTTACTACAGGATAGGATGGCATGGACTGCTGCATCAAACCAGTCCATGGACTGATGACCCAAACAACAATAACAAATAGTTCCGTTTCTTGGTATCACACAACAAATACTGTAATGTCTACATACGTGGAAGATATCAACATTAGTTCCACAATCCTAGCCGGAATAGGGCCTGACATTCGAAAGATGATCGCATCTGTATCTTCCAGAGTCACAATTATCCGATGCACTCTTCTTGAGGGTAAGTTATCTTTATTCCGAAAGATGATTCATTCTATCAATACCAAAACTCACCCTTTTGACAACCTCCCGTGCACTGAAGTCTCCACTCGTAATCAATGACGCTATTTACTGAACCTCCATTTATACACTTTGTGTCAGCTATAAATGGCAATAACATAAACACAATTACTAATTACTGGCCTCAAAGAAGTTATAAATAAGGTTCCGGTAGGCGAAACAATAATAATCTGCTCCATCACAAAGCGGACCATGTTATTGCTCACTTCCTCTCACTCCCCACCTAATATGCACGTCATCATAATCATGCACGTTGAGATCAGTAGTGCTCACTCGAAACAAGCTTAAAGCTCTCCCGCTTGCCATGATTAACATACATCCTACCTTATATAAACTTCCACAATTATCTCTTATTAAATCCGTTTACTGGTGAACTAATTCAATTACGGCCACACAGCGTTCCATTGGATTACCATCGTACAAAGAGGAAGGCCACGTTGTGAACGTTTGTTCTACACACATTCCATTCCGATAAGGCCTCCGCAGATACCACAGCACAACGTTATAAAATTAACATTTGATATTAAATTATTCATTATAT
The DNA here is from genome assembly GCF_040414725.1 of Anabrus simplex. Lineage (NCBI taxonomy): Eukaryota > Metazoa > Arthropoda > Insecta > Orthoptera > Tettigoniidae > Anabrus > Anabrus simplex. The sequence continues at coordinate 36,935,149 of NC_090270.1, read as the reverse complement.
GAATCCTAAAGAACCCTACTAAATATTAAAAACGCAATTGGGAGCTGGAACATATATTTTTATTTACTATTATCTAAATTGCTGTACTTGTAGAATTCTGCGCAATTGCAACTCACGACCGATTAAATTTTAACTGCTGTAAAACGTTACAGATTTCAAAGCTGGGATTGATACAACAGAAATTCCGCTTAACCATGGTAAGCTATTCATTTTACCACAGTTAAGTTGTAACGGCTTAGGCGCAGCCGGGCATATGCCTCTTATTTTTCTATTGATCTTTCACTGCGTGCATCATATGTGGCGTGATGCTTCGTTAAAATGGATTTGGTCCCACATGCCGTATATAGACAATATCTTGAGGATGATGAACAGACTGTGGCGTCATTGTTACGATTAATGCGCGACCAACTAGAGTTCCCAACTCATAGCATAATCCTGTTCCAACAAGAAGTATATCTAAGTCAGTGAGCATTTCAGTTTCAAATTCGCTAAAATTTTTCATACCCGTTCGCCCTTCCTTTACATTTCGGCTATAGTGATAACCCAACCTAACGAAATAAAATTAATTCCTCTTAGAAATAAAGGGCTATAACAAAAGGTGTGATAAAATGACTACAATGATGCTGAAAAGGAGAAATATTATTATAAAACCTGTTTATAGAAGTGTAAAATAATTTAAGTAATATTCGTCCTAGAAATGAAAATGCAGCTGACTATACCAGACAAGACGTAAACAACTAGGAAGTGGAAAAATTTGAGGTATATGACAGTCAAAAGTATCACTGACTTGGGGATAAAGAAAAGTGACTGTTGAACTCATCGCTGCCTTCTGAATACTACTTTAAATTACTTCCGAGGGGAATAATAGCGAGCGTCAAGAAACAGCGGTTTCGAAGCCGAGGATTAGCAATGGTGCAACAGGCAAATGAGAATACCACGGCAAGAGTCTGACCACGGTTACCTAACGCCTGATATTTACCGAGAATGTTGCACCCGAGAAATAGTCTGGTGGTTAACCCTCAACTACTACTGTATTGCCGGGTCAATAATGACCCAATCGAATTTTACACTAAAAACACACCGAGCTCGATAGCTGCAGTCGCTTAAGTGCGGCCAGTATCCAGTAATCGGGAGATAGTGAGTTCGAGCCCCACTGTCGGCAGCCCTTAAGATGGTTTTGCGTGGTTTCCCATTTTCACACCAGGCAAATGCTGGGGCCGCTTCCTTCCACTTCCTAGATCTTTCCTATCCCATCGTCGCCATAAGACCTATCTGTGTCGGTGCGACGTAAAGCAACTAGCAAAAAAAGAAATACACTACAAACATGTACGCATTTTAGGTCTTCTCAGTCGTGAAATTACCAGCTACGCTGGGGGGAAACACGATTGGAAAGGTCTAAAGAGCTTTCATGTCTTTTTAACATTTGCACCGTCACTGCATTGTCCTACCTAAGAGGCTAGCAGTGTCTCAACGGCGCACTATCCGCCAGCGTCTTGGAAAGGTGTAGCAATCTAACTGACGAGCCCACTGCTACACTGAGGCGAACAGCTCGTAATTTCTCAATTGAAGAGGCATAAAAAACTTACATGTTTTTAACAATTGCAGTCGATGAAATTAAATTATGGTTTGCTTATGGGAACTTATGTTTTAACTTTAATGATGATATATTTTTGTGTATTTTACTAGCACGCTGTTGTGGGTGCAGGCAAGCACGTATTTACAGGAAGATCAAGGGGGTTAACACTCCTATCGAAATTTCCGCAGTCTCTTCGAATGTTTTGATGTAGGCTTATTTGTGAATAGTCCTACCTTACATTTCAAGCTGAGATCACTAGCCGATCAACCTCCTCTTGAATTGACGTCTGTGAATCAAATGACATATAAATCATACAACCTATAATAGACATTTGACGTATACAGCATCTTAAAAATTATTATGATCTTCAGTTTGAGGTCTACAATGAAGTGGACAGGAATTTTGTCATTTGTTATTCCGATGAAGTGAAATGTCGTATGGCTTTTAGTGCCGGGATATCCTAGGACGGGTTCAGCTTGCCAGGTGCAGGTCTTCCTATTTGACGCCTGTAGGCGAGCTGCACGTCGTGATGAGGATGAAATGATGATGACAACACATACACCCAGCCCCCGTACCATTGGAATTAACCAGTTAAAGTTAAAATCCCCGACCCAGTCGGGAATCGAACCCGGGACCATCTGAACCGAAGGCCAGTACGCTGACCGTTCAGCCAGCGAGTCGGACATTTATTCCGATGATTGCATGCAAATAAAATGTAGTATTATTATATTAGTAAATAGTCATACCCAAATCCTTTACTGCAACTAATTAATAATAATAATAATAATAATAATAATAATAATAATAATAATAATAATAATAATAATAATAATACCAGGCGAGTTGGCCGTGCGGTTAGGAGCGCACAGCTGTGAGCTCGTATCCGGGAAATAGTGGGTTCGAACCCCATTGTCGGCAGCCCTGAAGATTGTTTTCCATGGTATCCCATTTTCACACATGGCCCAATCATAGCTCTGCGCCAACCTTCCATCGCCGTAAACCTTTGATGTGGAAGTGCGACGTTAAACCACTAGAAGAAATGGTAATATGCCACTGTTTATTCATAATAATAATAATAATAAGAAGAAGAAGAAGAATAGTTTTACGTCTCACTAACTACTATTTTCGATTTTTCAGATTCCAAGGTGCCAGAATGTTGTCCCGCAGGAATTATTTTATGTGCCAGTAAATCTACCGACACGAGGATTACATATGTTTGCACCTTCAAATATCACCGGACTGGGCCTTGATCAAACTCGTTAACACTGCGCAGTTGGTCTCACGAGACCCATACTACTTTTAGCATCTCTGAGTAACTGAATAACCGATTTTCCACATGAGGAGGTGTTCCTGTGAGGCCTGGACATTTTAGTTCATAAATCATCCACCACAGACCAACAAAGAGATCACCTACAAAGAAATATTATAGAGCCCCTTGACAACAGCCATTACTCCGAATACCTGTGTTTCTCTTGTTGATAGGAAGTGCATGGAGTGACAAATTTCAGTTGTTAAAAAATATGCTGTGTTATTGATGGCTTTTAGGATAATATACACATGCTTCTTTGTGGAATTAAATTTCTTTACAACACAGGATTTAGTGGAAAATTATTTGTTCCTTGTGAGACCCAGTGCGCAGTCATGAAAATTTTTCTGGAGATCACGTTTGAGGAAATATGATTTTGTTATTATTGACTTGGTTTTTCAGGAGCCGAAGTGAAGTGTTTTTAAATTGCTTGACATTGTTTTAAAGTGTGTTTATGCCTTAATAATAATTGTATTGTATTAAACATGTTATATAATGACAAAGTAACTGATGAAAATGAAATGTCGTGTGGCTTTTAGCGCCGGGATATCCCAGGACGGGTGCGGCTCGCCAGGTGCAGGTCTTTCTATTTGACGTCCGTAGGCGACCTGCGCATCGTGATGAAGATGAAATGATGATGAAGACAACACATACACCCAGCCCCCGTACCGTAGGTATTAACCAATTAAGGTTAAAATCCCCGACCCGGCCTGGAATCGAACCCGGGACCCTCTGAACTGAAGGCCAGTACGCTGACCGTTCAGACAAATAGTCGGACAAACTAACTGATGAACAATTGTTAACTGCACTGGAAGAAATTTTTGCAGTACCTGAAAATAGCGAAGGTGGCCTGGATGATTCAGAAGATAGTGATGTAGAGTTCAGGAGATACCCCTAACAAGTCAAAAAACAGACAAATTTAAATATAGAAATATAATATGGAAAATAGGATGTACACATCGGGCCGACGAAGATCTCAAATTTTCTGGCATAACAGTGGTACCAGACTGAATACGTGAGTTGGAAACTCTCCTCCGGTTTTTTAGCTTATTTTGCACAGAACAGTTTTCATAGCAAATATGCAGTGAGACTCGTGAATACAGTGCTCAGTTCGATCCAAATAAGCCTTTCTGTTTGATAATAATAATAATAATATTAATAATATTAATAATAATAATAAAAATAATAATCGTATGGCCTTAGCTACCGTGTGCAGACATTTCAATTTGACGCCATCTGGCTGTCAGCTCGTTAATTTCGACGTTACGTTTTACTGTTTTCTAGGCTCAGTAGACGGCCGACCGAGTAAAACCGAAACTCTCTTGGGCGTCTAGGGCTGAGATTTAATGAATTTTGTTGGGTAAACACCAAATGTGTCACCAGAGATCTTTTACATGCCGACATCATACGACATGGAGTGTCGAATGGACGTTTTTCCGCCCTTCAAAAATCCGACTACATCTGCCGCGTTTGAACCCGCTATCTTGGAACCCGGAGGTCGACACTCTACCACTGATCCACAGAGATAGATTTTGATAACAAATGAACTGAGAAAGTATCTGAGCATTTGCATAATGATGTCAATAATTCATGTGCCCCGTAGTAGGCAATATTGGAATGAAATTTTAGGAAACAGTACAATCAAAGGAACTATGCCACAGAAGCGGTTTGAAAATATTAGAAGGTTCATGCACTTCAATGATAATACTTCTGCAGTACCACCAAGGCATGATGGGCATGATAGATTACATATGACCCGTCCTTGATCACGTAAATGGGAGGTTTTCTCAAGTGCCTCTACAGGAGTTCCTTTCTGTGGACGAGCAAGTTTATGCCACCAAAACCAGGCACTATCTTAAACAATTTATGCCTGATAAACACCACAAATTGGGCTACAAACACTTCCTTCCTGCTGGAGTAAGTGGTTTCGCTTATGAAGTGGAAATATGCAGTGGCCTAGAAAGTGATCCTCTTCTGCGAGCTCCTTTGGGAGAACCAGACCTTGGTGCAAGCTCAAACATAGTGATAAGTAAAGCCCGGATTTTCATGCGGTAATAGGTTAGATTGCAAACTAATTTGGTTAGTGGGAAATGCCGGCCACTCGCTATTCCATAGTGTAGAAAGAGTAACATAAATTATAGGGGCTCTGATGGGCCGTACCCCTAAAGTTTATGCAAACCCCATAGCATAATTGTTGTGAAGGTAGACTACAGTATACTTGCTTCTCGCTTTAGTAAGTTTGCATTCTAACCTATTAGTGCTCTAGTGATAAGATTAAGCAGAATTATTCCGAGTAACTAGTTATATTTAGATAATTATTACATGTCTCTTCCTCTTCTTATCAATCTTGAAAAGAGAGAGATTCATAGTCTTACCACCTTTCGCCGGAATCATTTCCTGGAGTGAAATTGTCACGTGAAAAGGGGATGAAGAATAAGCCTCGTGGGAGCATTGAAGAATGCACAGCTACAATGGACGGAGTGGACATAACAACAGTTGGATGGAAGGACAATAAGCTAGTCTCAACATTTGTCGGAGAACAGCCAATGAGGAAAGTGAAACGATTTGACAGGAAGGAGCACCAAACAATTGAAATTTACTGTCCAAACATTGTTTCTGTTTACAATCACCACATGGGTGGTGTTGACTTGTTAGGTAGCGTTGCCAGAAACATAATGAGAAGCAAAAAGTGGTATTTTAGATTGTTTTATCATCGTCAATGCTTCGCCTTTGTCTAAGAGATGCCTAATTGAAAAAGGGATACAGCCTACTATGACTCTCGCTGAATTCCGTGCAGATCTTGGTGTAACACTGCAAGTTTGGAAAACCCATTACTCCCTCACGGGGAATGCCTAGATATGAAGTAGAAGTGCAGCTACAGCTAAAGAAGAGGAAAGACCCTACTACACCAGCATCCCCGCAAGATTTTCGAAGTGATCAAGTTTCTCATTGGC